>NC_133660.1:89629501-89929501 GCF_037893015.1 Macrotis lagotis
AAACTTTCTAAGGGTAGTGCTTTTATAGTGAACCTTTTCTCCACATTGTCTAGTATAAAGCTTTAATTCATAGTAGTTACTCAATAAATAATGGCAATCATTTATATAGTGCTTAAAATTTTTTTAATATTTATTAAAGATTTTATTTATTTTGAGTTTTATAATTTTTCCCCTAATCTTCCTTCCATCCCCCTCCCCCCCACCCCCACAGAAGGCAGTTTGTCAGTCTTTACATTGTTTTCATGGTAAACATTGATCCAAATTGAGTGTGATGAGAAAGAAATCATATCCTTAAGGAAGAAACATAAAGTATAAGTGATAGCAAGATCAGACAATAAGATATCAGGGTTTTTTTCCTAAATTTAAGGTAATATTCCTTGGTCTTTGTTCAAATTCCACGGTTCTTTCTCTGGATACAGATGGTATTCTCCATTGCAGACAGCCCCAAATTGTCCCTTATTGTTGCACTAATGGAATGAACAAGTCCATCAAGGTTGATCATTCCCCCTTGCCTTTCCCCCTTCCATATCATTGCAAATAGCTCATTGTAATAAAAAAAATCTTATTATATGAAATATCTTGGCCTATTCCCCCTCTCCTTTTCTTTTTCCTATTACATTTCCCTTTTTTCTATTGACTCCATTTTTACACCATATTTTGTCTTCAAATTCAGCTTTCTCCTGTGCTTCAACTATAAAAGCTCCTTCTACCTGCTCTATTAACTGAGAAGGTTCATATGATTATTATCAGTATCATTTTTCTATGCAGGAATACATGCAATTAATCATCATTAAGTCCCCCCATATTTCCCCTTCTCCTCCAATCTCTATGCTTCACCTGAGTCCTGTATTTGAAGATCAAACGTTCTGTTCAGCTCTGACCATTCCAATAGGAACATTTGAAATTCCCCTGGTTCATTGAAAGTCCATCTTTTTCCCTGGAAGAGGACATTCAATTTTGCTGGGTAGTTGAGTCTTGGTTGCATTCTAAGCTCTTTTGCCTTCTGGTATATTATATTCCAAGCCCTACGAGTTTTTAATGTAGTTGCTGCTAAGTCCTATGTGATCCTGACTGCAGCTCCACGATATTTGAATTGTGTCCTTCTGGCTGCTTGTAATATTTTCTCTTTGACTTGGGAGTTCTGGAACTTGGCTATAATATTCCTAGGGGTTGGTTTTTTGGGATCTCTTTCTCAGGGGATCGGTGGATTCTCTCCATTTCTATTTTGCCCTCTGCTTCTAGAATATCAGGGCAATTTTCCTGTAGTAATTCTTTGAAAATGATGTCAAGGCTCTTTTCCTGATCATGACTTTCAGGTATTCCAATAATTTTTAATTTGTCTTTCCTAAATCTGTTTTCCATATTAGTTGTTTTTTCAATGAAATGTTTCACATTTTCTTCTAATTCTTCATTTTTTTTATTTGATGTAATGAGTCCTGATTTCTGGTAAATTCCTCAATCTCCCTGAATTCTATTCTTTGTCTGAAGGATTTGTTTTCCTCAGAGACTTTTCTTATCTCTTTTTCCATCTGGCTAATTTTGCTTTTTAAAGCATTTTTCTCCTCAATAACTTTTTTGAGCTGTTTTATCCATTTGACCTAAGCTGGTTTTTAGCTTGCTATTTTCTTCAGCATTTTTTTGGATTTCCTTGACTAGGCTGCTAACTTCATTTTCATGTTTTTCCTGCATCTCTCTCATTTCTTTTCCCAGTTTTTCCTTCCAACTCTCTCATTTGATTTTCAAAGTCTTTTTTGAGTTCTGTCATAACCTGATCCCAATTTCTGTTTTTCTTGGAGTCTTTACATGCAGGAGCTTGTGTTTCCTCATCTTCAGACTGAGTATATTGATCCTTCTTGGGATCATAGATAATGTATTTTTCAATGGTGTTCCTCTTTTTTTCTGTGCTTGGTCCTTTTCCCAGCCTAAGCCCATTTTTGGGGTGCTTCCTGAGATTTTGGGACACTCCCACTAGGGCCTCAGTGTGTGAGGCTGTCCTCTGTCCACAAATACTTGCATAAGTATGCACAGCATAAAGTGATAGAATGTAAATCCTGGTCTGTGAATGACCATATATGCCCCCCTCTGCCACAGGGCTGAGTTGGGGGGCCCCTGCTGTTCTATGGGGGGCCTAGACTATGATCAGGACCTGAATGTGGTCAGAACCCCAGAGTCCTCTTCCAGGGGCAGATGACAGAGCTCTGCAGTCTCCCTCTTCAATCCCCTTCCTCAGCAAAATGGGCTCATATCCTGGGGGCTCCTGCTTACTGGCTCTGCCTGCTTATGTTTCCTGGATGTGGAATGCAGTGGCCACTTTGCTCTCTGTGTGCCCTGATGGCTGGACTTCACGTGCTTGCTCTAGCAGAAGTCCCCCACTGTTCCCCCAATTTGTGCCCAGTGCTCCCTGGGGCATAGCTCAGGAAACTCCCCCACTGCCTCCCGGAGGCTGAAGTTCTTTTGCTCTGGCCGGCCACCCCTCTGGCAGGCCACCCCTCCAACCCCGGGGAGCAGAGCCTTTCTGCTCTTTGCCAGGTTACCTTGAGTAGAAGAACTGCCTCACTGGGTCCCTCTATGGGTTCTCTCTCGAAAATTTAGTTAAAGTCCTCAGTTTCGAAGATTTATGAGAGAGCACCTAAGACATGATCCCTCTTGTTGCCATCTTGGCTCCGCCCCCTCAATTACTCTATAGTGCTTTAAAATTTGACTGTGCTTTAAAAATAGTATCTAACTTTATCTTCACAATTATGCTTGGAGGTAGGTAGTGTCATTATCCCCATTTTTGTAATGAGGAAACTGAAGTGAAGTAGTTTGCCCAGGATCACTGTTAGCAAATATCTGAGGCCACATTTAAACTCAGGTCTTCCTAGCTCAGGTTCAACATAGTTCAACATTAGGTGCCTTGAATTCATATAGATGAATTGAATTGAATTGTTAATCTAGAAAAAATAAAATATTAAAAAGGACTGAGCTTCTTAATTCTTATAATACAGATTAACACTAAAAGTATTTATTGTACATCATTTCCTTATTGTTTCCTTATTTCTATAAAGTTTATAAGTATATATATATATATATATATATATATATATATAATCTATAAATTTAAATACATTAAATTTGGTGTTGCTCTATTTTTTGCTATTTTTTAGGTTTTTATGAGCTCATCTTTTCTCAAACAGAATTGTTAACATTTGTAATGAGGCTTTTGGTAAGTGATTTAGAATTAATGTAACTGTCTGCTGCTCTTAGTCTATAATCAAGTAAAACCCTCTTTATTCAGATTGGCTTTCAAAATTGCTTATGACTAAATATTCATAACCTGTCATTCAATGATAATCATATTACCATGAAGAATTACCATTATTCTGGAGAAATAAATTGACACATTATTTCAGGCAAAGCCCAGAAATATGTAAAGTGGGATAGAAACTCAACTTTTGATAAAAAAAATTTACAAATTTTCATGTACAGGGGGAAAAAAGAAACACTAAAGTCCTTGAAACCTCTTTTCTGTCTGTCTCCTTATTTAAAATTCAAAACTTTTAACACCTTTTTGAGATAAAATGTGCTTGTAGACAGATTGGTAGTTGGCTTAGAGAATTAAAATCACATATGTTATACAATATGTGTGAAATATCATTCCTTTTCTCAAATAGACATCCAAGAACAAAATTTCCATTATATCCATGATTTGATTTAATTAGCACTTATTTTATTTTACCTGTGAGACTACATACTACATTTTCAATATACTACCCTGTTAATTTAGTAATGCTTTCTGGTAGTCTCAGAGATTTAGGAAACAGTGATATATCAACATCCACCTTAAGCTAACCAAGAGCCTGATGACTAAAATACCAACCAAATAAGCATATTCATTATATTCATTCATAGTAATAAATACCAGAGAATACCTGGTATCCACCTCACTGATATCAGTAGGCTACCAGTGTTTATCTGGTCTAAGAAAATGATATTCTATAGATAACTGTTCTATTCATACACATAAATTCATATAAATAAACTGTTCTATTCCTAAATGATTTATAAAAAGTAAGGTCAGGATAGTTTTATACTGAGATAAATGAAGGAAACTGGTTCCTTTTGCAAGTGCACCACTCTTGGTAATCAGAGAACTAAATAGAAAGGTCATCATATGCTAATGTTACTTTCTTATCATTTTTTTGTTTTGATAATATGCCCTCTTCTGAGTAAAAGCTTTCAATTTGCTGATCTGTCAGATCAACACAAGTTTAAGAAATATTCATCATTCCTAATTTCCTTTTGCTTGACATTTTGTGTACATTTTATTCTAATATCCAAATCCCTTCCTTTAAGTTTACTTTGTACTTGATCCTCACCTTTTTTTTAGGGTTTTTTTTTTGCAAGGCAAAATGGGGTACAGTAGCTCGCCCAAGGCTACACAGCTAGGTAATTATTAAGTGTCTGAGACCAGATTTGAACCCAGGTACTCTGCCACCTAGCTGCCCCTCTTCAACTTTTTAATACATATTTAGCAGCCTGATCCTTACTTTTTCCTAATCCACAGGTTGAGATTAAAAAAAACTTCCCTCTGAGAACTGCTTAAGCTATACCATAAAATTTTGTAATGTTCTTTAATTGTAATCATTTTCTTTTATATAATTATTATTATTATCTATGATATGATTTTTTAATTGTTATTTCATTGTTTGTCTTTAGTTGCTATTATCTTGTTTTCACTCAGTTTATTTTTATATTTGTTTGCCTGATTATAATTTTATTACATTGTAAAGTTTTATAACAAATACTTTTACTATTTCTGCCTTTCTATATTTGCTGGCAATATCTCTGAGCTCTTTATTTTGTCTTTTTTTTGGTTGTTAAACTTCTACGTCATGTTGTGATATATGTACAATCTTTAGGAGTCTCATTTAATTATGCCTTTCCTTTTACATTTGAAGATTTTTTTTAGTTTCTTATAAAATTTTCTATTAGTAAATGGCATTATTAAGTTTAATCATTTTTTCTTATAATTTGTAGCCCAGGATTGTGTGTCTGTGTATATGTGTGTGTATGTGTGTGTGTGTGTGTGTGTGTGTGTGTTTATGTGTTTAACAAACAAGCTATGGATTCTTTGGATTGGTAGTTTGTTTTCTAAATTCAAACTTTTAGGAAGTTGTGTTTTTTTGTTTGTTTTGCATTATTTCTTTCATTATAACATTTGCGGTTTGATCTGTAAAGCATTTCAAGGAGATATATAATTCTTAAATTGTTTCCAGACAATTTCAAAATTACTATATTTTGATTACATAGAAATAGTGTAATATTTTGTTATGTTTTTCTTGTTGCTGTTTTTTGCAAGACAATGGAGTTAAGTGACTTTGCCCAAGGTCACACAACTAGGTCACTCATAAGGGTCTGAAACTGGATTTAAAATCAGTTCTTCCTGTTGCAGGTCAAATACTCTATCCATTGGGCCATGTAACTGTCCCTATAATGTCATCTTTCACAAGTAATGGTTTCTGTTTCTCTTGTTCTGGCCTGTCCTTCAGTACTGCAAATTTGTATTTCCAATCTGTTGTTCTTTCTTTCACTTCTTTGGAGAAATTTACTGCCAAGAATTCAAGTTTTTCTTTTATAGTTATTATTCAGTCAAATAACTTTGTTGTGCAGGTCAAAACTGTTTTTTTTTCTTTCTTGAATCATTTGTAAGCATCCAGTTGAGGTTCCACACTTTCTTGAGAATCCACAGGGTCCTCTGCTCCATAGGGGATTGGTTCAATTTCCTTTGTCTTATGATATTTATTTAGAGATAATTAGACTAATTTTGATGATCTGTAGGCAATTAATTCTATTGTACATAGATATCTGTTGATTCATCTGTTTGTGCCAAAATTTTTTAACTGCATTTTCTATTTCCTGAGATCTTTGGTCATTTCTCTGTTTTGTTCATATTTCCCTTTTGCTCAGTTTTTGATCTTTGGTAAAGACCAAACTTTTCCTGTAAATTTTCTGAGGGTTAGACCTCAAAAACTCTTTCAGTTTCCTCTTCAACCTCAGTCCCTGCCCCAAGTGAGCAATGGAAGATGTATAAAAGAATCTTAGATGGATACTATTCTCTTGGAGAATCCCCAAACTAGAATTTTGCTCCAATTCCTTCTTTTCTTTAATTTTCTGAATGTTCCTGTCTCAAGCAAAGAAAAATTCATATTTTCCCAATGCCTCCACTTCTTCTATGGGGGAAAAGGTGAATTGAGGGTTGAGGCTTTTTGAAGAAAGTTGCAGTGAGACCAGAGACAGATTTGTTGACAAAAAAATCACAGAAATGAGTTGGTTGTTGAATGAATCTCAGAATGTAGGAAAAGATTAGCCTTTTTATTTATTAATTCATCAATTTTAATCACCCCTTGAGATTTGATGGATTACTCAGCTGACATAATGACAATTACTTCATTTAATGTCCATAATTCTTATTTTAGATTGTTTGGAGAATTTGTGATTTGAGAATATTTCTAATCCTCCATAATATTGATCACATAATCAGAATTCTGCAATAGTTTTTTAATTGATCTTCTTGCCTCAAGTTTCTCTGAATTCTAATATATCTTCCACCCAAATCACTTTTCTCCCCGCCACTTCCCACTGTCCATAAACTCTAATGGGTTCCTTATTAGATCTGATGACAGGGAAAATGTAGTCAGATAAATTTATCAGTGTTCAGGTGAGCCTGATAAATTCATTTATAAGGGCCACTCTGACAGAGAAGAATTAAAGAACCAAAAAGTTTATTTTAATTATTGTGATTAGCAGAAGCTAAAGAAAATAAAGAGGAAAGGCATTTGGAACCCACTGATCCCTAAGGGGATTAACAACAACAATGGCATCATCATCCATATCAAACACATCAGCCATATCAGCCACATTAGTCGACATGGGAGGATAAGCAGCAAGTAATGTATAGAAGGATGAGAGGTTACCTGGGACTCAGATAACACCCCAAGAGCAGACTGGTTTCACAAAAGAAGGCAGTTACTCAACTGAATAAAGGGTAAACTTTTATACAGGTACTAAGGAACACATACTAGATGGAAGGGCTGCTAGCTCAGAGAGCACAGAAGAGGTAAAGAGAGATATGTTGCTGAGAACAGGGATCTATTGTTTTGTTGATAAGGCTTCTGGGAGGAGCAAAATTACTAAAAGTTCATAGAACTCATCTCAAGGACTTGAACAATGGGATGGGGTGGGGGTGTATATTGCCTTCAGTGATGTTAAATGTAAGATGCTTGATCAGTGCAGAAAAAACAGATTAATTATGAAACAATTTTTTTTGTCTAATATCTCCACTATATAAAATCTTTTGCTTGGCATTTGAAGCTCTTTATAACCTGTCTTCTTCAGACCTTTGCAGGCTTCTTATACTCCCCTTCATTTATTTTAGGATCCTGAAACACTGATCTTCTTGCTATTTCTCACACAAAATGGTCTATCTCCCAGCTTCATGCCTTTGCACTGGCTGTCTTCCATGCCTGTTATTTTCTCCCATGCCAACTTCACTTTCTAATTTTCCTTCCTTTCTTCTTTTATACTTTTGCTTGAATCCCATTTTCTGTAGGATATCAGGAAGATTCTTCTTCCTGAGTAAATCAGATTTGACCTTAGTTTGACTCAGTTTCATCATCTGTAAAATAAGCTGGAAAAGGAAATTGCAAATTATTTCAGCATCTTTGCCAAGAAAAATCCCAAATAGGGGCATAACCCATTGAACACAATAGAAAAATGACTGAACAACTCTCTTTCTTTCACTCTCTGTCTGTCTCTCTCCATACTCATAGATCTGTGTGTGTAGATGCATAGTTATAAATGTTTGTATATATATATATATATATATATAAATATATATATATACATATATATATAAATAGGTATATTATATATATATATATATTTATCTATGTGCAATGTTTGTGTGTATGTGTGTGTGCACTCAATGCTGTAGTGGAAGCTGAGAAGAAATACATTATGAACTGATTCCCTTCTGCTTGTGCTAATTTTTACCTAATAATTAACATTAAGAAAATATAGATATTCCATGAGCAATCCATATGTGGAACCATAAGTTACAAGTGGAGAAATTTTGAATACTTTTTTGAACATTTTGAGTACTTTCCTTGTCAATATACTTTCCAGGCATGTACACATTGACAATGAAGTCGACACACACAATGCCAGAGCTAGCTCAGGTTTTGGGAGTCCCCAAAGGAAAGTGAATGAGAGAAGAAATATTAGATTGACAACCAAAGTGAAGTCTTCAGAACCACTGGGATGATCTCATTGTTGCATGCCTGTGAAACATGATGAGCCAGACTACCAGTCCCATGACAGAAAACTGAAACATTTCCATTTGAATTATTTTAGAAAGATTCTGAAGATGTACAAATTTAGAGAATTTACCTCAAATGTTCACATGGACTATTTGTGCTTGACCTATGGTAGAGCATTTTGATCAGCCATAATCAGACACACTTGATTCTAACATACACATAGCAATCTCATTTTGGTCCTCTTTGAGAATGAAGGGCAGAAACCAACCAAGTCTCTCTTGAATTATGCATTCACTCCTTCTTTAGAATGTGGTAACAAGAAGTATTTTTTGCCTTTCTTTGTATCTCTAACACTTATTACTGTACCCAATAAATTGTAAGAAATTAATGTTTGTTTTTGGACTGAATAAATTCTCAAATCCTCATAAATCTTCTTTTCTACAATCTAAGTATCTTCAATTCCTTCAATCAGTCCTCTTATAGAATGAACTATAAACTTTTTATTCTGATGGCCCTCCTCTGGATTCACTCCAGTTTATCAATTTCCTTCCTAAAATGGGGTCCATAGAAAAGAATGCAATACTCCAGATGTGGCTCAATTTCTCCCTCTGAATACATCCATTTAGCACCAATGTTTTAATAGCTTCAGCATCCAATTCCTTCTTTGCGTGTATAAAGCTACACAGAAGAAACACATATAATAACAATTATAGAGAAGTGGGCAATTGAGTAAATGTGGATTTTCCCAATATGCCAAATGTAGGTTTTTTCTGCAATGAATGTAACGATTCTACAACTCAGCACAAATTCTAACATGAAAACAAATAAGAACACAAACACATCTTATTACGGGTTATCTTCCCAAAGAGACTGAAGCATTTAGATATATTGGAACATTTCATCTTGACTGAAATATAGCAAAGTTATTTTTTTTCTTATCTCAGTGCTGAATTAAGCAGAAAACAAGATATGTATACTTGCTTATGCCTCTTGAATGTTTTGTAACTGTGTCTTGGGAAAATAGGCAATATTTTTTAGAGCTTCTAAATTGTCTCTCTTACAGGTCCAATCTTGTCCTTGCAGGATACAAACTCATAATAATATGGATATCAGTGGAAATGTCCTAAGAATAATAAAATTTAAAGACATTTTAAAGATGAATTTCTTGTCCAGTGTTCTAAATTTAAAGGAAATTTAAGTCCAAATGCGTCTTGATACTCAACCTTGGACACTCATAATCTTTAAACCCAATTCTTCCAGCTATCAGTTCCACAAAGAGATTCTAGTGGAACTTGAAAGGATTATAGAAATCATCTTGTCCTAACCTCTCATTTTATATATGCACAAACCGAGGTCCTAATACAAAAAAAATGACTTTCCTACCACCATAGCTAGCATCTACTACCTAAGGCTAGGAGAGAGTCCCTATGCCAGAAGTGGTATAGTGAAAGGATCAATGGACCTAGTGTCAGGAAGACCTGAGTTCAAATTCAACATTAGAAATACTAATGGTGTGAACTAGGCAAGTCACTTAAGTCTATTTTCCTATTTTCCTTATCTGTAAAAATGAAGGAAACTGAAAACCACTCATATTACTACTGGTACTTCAGTATTGAAGAGGGCTACACCAATCAGCCAAATGATTGGAGATATGACTTGCACAATTATGTTTATTATAGTAAGAAGCATGTGAATAAGGCATCTTTCTCTATTGTTTTTACCAGAATCTTTCCACGCCGGGGCCTGATTAACAAGAAACATAACTATTGCAAATGATCTAGCTGCTATGGAAGTCTCCTGGCCTTAAATAACTTTGATTCCTCCCATATCAGCAAGTCATTTCAGCATATTTTCAATACAGGGTAAAACACCATCAGGTGACACTTGTATAGATTGTGAAAGCCCAATACATACAACCTGTCTATTGATGGGCTTATCTTCATTATTGTCTTTCCTCTCATAATTTTCTTTACTTTCCTTGCTCCACTTCCTCATGCATCAGTGAGGAACAACAGCATACCACCTACGCCAGGCAAACACTAGCATGTGATCTTTGACAATATATTGTGACAACCCAATGTTTCCTAATGTGTCTCTCACTGGGCTAATCATCAGTATGGTCTTTCCTTTTAAATCTTCCATTTTGCATTGTGAGCCAATAAGAAGCATTACAGTATCTTCAACCTGAAAATGCCAAATGGGGGTCACAAATAGCTGGATATGATTGAAATGAATGAACTAAAGCAATTGAACTTAACACCCACTTAAATATGTGGTCTAAGTTTCTGCTTTTCCAGTCAATGGAATGATGAGTATCCCTATTATTATATCTTCTTAAAACCACAAACATCACTGAGGAGTAGAGTTCCAGATCAACATGTACTAGCTTCAATGTCAGAGGAAACAGATCTTTCCTCTGGTACCAACTACATGAATAACATTGGGCAAATCACAATTCCCAGATTTCAGTTTCCTTGCCTGCAAAATAAGGGGGTTTTGGATTAGATGGTCTTAGGTTCATTCTCTGAAACTGAGTATTTGATCATATGAAATGGATCTTTCCATCTGCATTTCCTCTTTTTTTCCCTCACATACCCTCAAATATACATTTAATAAATAAAAGGACAAACTACAAAGGCATGGAAATAGATGATGAAATGTGAAGCTTCTCAGATTCCACCACTTTGACTACATTTTATTTACACTTGTATGTGTATTTGTGTTGCATTCTAGTAATATTCAAATGTTTTTAAAAGGAGGAAAAAACAAATTACAAAATCTATTAATAAAAATGAAAAAAAATCTACTACTTATATAGCATTTACATATGGTACCTCATTATATCTTGATAACCTAAGCAACAGTGATAGCATCCTTAGTTTCAGATGGGGAAATGGAAGTTAATTTGAGAGATGTTAACAGACTTGCCCAAAGTGGCGCAAGCAGTGTCTGAAGTGAGGTTTTATATTTCCTGACTTCACTTCCAGCACTATCACGTAACTGTCTCATTTAAGTCTTATCTTTTAATCATGTTTGAGACTGTTGCTATCCATTAGACTATAATTCATATATACAATGGAGTCTGTCACATTTTTTGACACGTGGAAGATTATTCCATTCAGATTAAATATAAACAATGTCATATGGAAAGTTTGAATTAGATGGTGGGGAAGTGTTTGGAGGCTATACTTTAAGGGAAAGTTTATCTCTTGTCCTTCGTTACTTCCTTCTGACTAATGGAACAGGGCTGAATCCAGTTATATATGCCCACCCTCTCCTTTCCTTTTTCCCTCCCAGAGTGTTCTGTCACTTCAACATTTCTACCATGGACTTAAGTGTACAGGTGTACAGATTTGTTCCTCATTTTCTTCTTTCTTCTTATCCATACCCTCCAATTTGATCTTGAATTACAGACCCTTTGCATCTCAGATCCTAAATTAAAAGTATTGAGCAAACATTCCCTGACCCTTCAGCTTATTAGAATTCTCTAACTTAATACTGTACAGTTACAAGGAATTCTCAGATGCCAATCAGTACCATGAGAAATTTTTTTCAGGTGAAAAAAGAAAAAAACTAACATAGAAATCTCATTCTCACATGACCTTTCAACTGCTCCTTTAGCTCCATTCATTCCTAGAACAAACTGTTTTTCATTTGGAAAATTTGGAAAACCTTTTATTTCATGATATTTGCCATGTCTGTCCTATTACTCAGTCTTTTATTCTGCTCCAAGGACAGTAGTCCTCTTGGCTCTGATACTGTCATTTATTTTCCTGCAGGAAGCAATTCAGGTATACAATGTATTATAAATTTTGGAGCTAGAACCTCTCAGAATCATTTCCTAGCACTAATCAATAAACATACATATAGTAAGCATGTTATGAACTAGGCACTGCATTAAGTTCAAAGAAAAGCAAAAATAGTTCCTGTTTTCAAGGGTCTCACAGTCTAATGTCAATAACAACAAAAAAGAAGGCTCTAGTAGTTTTCTCTAGCTTGAAAACCTTGGGAAGGAGGGCTTTGAATTCTCATATTTTCATTCTATATTTATATGACCCAGCAGAGCAGGAAGCAACAGGAAAAGTTGCTACCCTTTCACCTCAAAGCAGCAGCAGTATCATATGTTATGCTCTCCTACCATGATTGCTCACCTATGAGTTCATAATCTTTTAAAATTATATTTTGATAATTCTTTATTAACACAATTGGTTCCCCTTACACCTACCTATTTTGTTTTATTCATTTAAAAATATTATACTAAAAAGTATATGGATATGTGTTTTATATATGTATATGTTTATACACATGAGTATGTGTTTATATATGTGTATATGTGTACATATACGCATACACACATGTATGAATCTGTGTTATGATGGACACTATATTATATATATGCGTGTGTGTGTGTGTGTGTGTGTGTGTGTGCTAAGAATTATTGTTCAGTAGTACAGGACCCAGCTGGGCTTTATTCACATCAAAAAACCATAGTTCCAATTCAAATTTATACAAGTCAAAAAAAACAATTCAAAAAAAACCATAGTTCAGATTCAACCTAGATACTTATTCTGGTTAAGTTATATAATTGATTTCCTCAATTTTCATAACTGTACAATGGAGATAATAATAGATCCTACTTCACAGAGTTGTGAGAATCAGATGAGAAAATATGCTTTAGCCCATAGTGCTTAATAAAGGCTTGTTCTGTTCCATTACAACAGGTATAAGGAAACTTTTTATCTGACAAAGACCATTTGGATACTTATAACATCATTCATGACCTATATTTGGTCAAACATTTAATTAATTCACCTGTAAAAAGCTACAAGACTTATTGAATTTTGAGTCCCCATCTGTGGTTGCCTTGACAACACTGAACCAATATGGCCAACGGAAGGATTTCACCACTTCTGCATCACAGCAACTCTGCTGCTACTAGCAGTCACCAACATAACTGATCATTTTAGGAGTTTTGAACTGCTCCACTTTTGATCTAGGTGGGCTTTCCCCTTCTTAGTTAACTTGGGAATATTAATTAGCTTAGTACATGAACCCAGTTGACAACCTCCAATAGTCATAACTTCTCAGTTCAAGTAATCTAGTAGCTTCAGTTTCCCCATTAACTTCCTATGTGTTCACCATCATATCCAACTCTATATTATATTTTATCTACTTGGTGCGTTCTCAGTTACGGATTATGACAATACTCATTACAATGTGAACTCTATGAGGTTAAGATTTCTTCCTAGTAAATATATCGATCATAGTTATCTTTGTCTCTACAAAGCTTTATATAAAGAAGGAAATAAGAAAAATATATTCCCTCTTTGTGTAAGCATCTTCAAATGCTTCTTACAAGAAGTCTGATCAAATATTACCATTCTCTTTCTTTCTCCCAACCATTTACAGACGTTACTGTGTCACTTCTTTTCTATGGATGTATTCCCTTCAAGTATAGTGTTACCTTTGGGAATCATGTTGAAGCAGTGTTGAACATACTTTGATTGGTCTATAACTTTCTCTAATGATCACAAATACCATATTTTTTGCTCCATTGCAACAAAGTATAAAAAATGTCCACACCTCTATTCTCTTTAGTGGATAAATGAAAGGTTTTTTTTTTAGGAGGATCCTTTTTCAGCTTCTTTGTAATATTCAAATCTAATTTTATTTGTTTCAGAGTTGTATTATTCCCCCCCTACCCTTAGCATCCTGAGTGTTACTTTGCTAGCATTTTCTTACCCAGAACCTATTTTACATGTCTTCTTAGAATTCCCCTGCTATTGGATATTTTGTTGTTGTTGTTGCTTGTTTGTTTTGTTACTTAATTTTGATAATTCTGGGCCAGGTGCAATTCTCCTAGAGAAGTATAGTAACCTAAAATTTCATTTAAATTCCTTTTTTTCCTCCAATGCATCAATTGGGGTGAGTTGTAATACCACCTAGTGACTTAAATGCAGAAATGCAGAATTTTTTAAACAAATAATAGTAAAAAAGTGTGGTATACAATCTCTTGGATAATTTGGAATAAATTGTGAAAAAAAGATTCTTCTAAACAAAAACTCATTAGTTCTATTATCTCCACATTTCTATTCCTTACTTAAGAAAAGAATTATAATAGTGCTAACAGAGATTTTGACATTCCATCCATCATTCATCATTCATGCTATATTGAGAGTATATGATATATACTCAAAAGCATTGTTTTATATTCATTTAAATTACTTCAAATATATTTCTACTTGATTTCATTTATTGAATCACTTAAAACATTTAGAATAAGTGTGTGTATGCGTGTGTGTGTGTGTGTGTGTGTGTGTGTGTGTGTGTGTTTAATGAACTGCAGTGCCTCACACATAATAGATACTTGTTAAATACTCGTTATATTGAACTCAAACCAAATAGCCACCATATAGGTGTGGAAAATCCCTGGTAATTTCATTTTAAATCTTAGTCTCTGTCATCAGGCATACTCACTCTTATTCCAATTCAATAAGATAAGGAGTTGTCCTATTTTTTTAATTATAGAAAACTTTAGATGATATCTTATTAATTTACTATATCCAAGAACTCCAATATTCTCTTGAAATCTTCCCTTCCTTATAACTAAACTAGATCTTTTACTCTCCAATTCAGCCATTCTCAGTAAAGGAAATCAGATAATCATAATTTAGAAATTTATATTATCAATTCATATCAATGAAGAATTATGATAGAGAAGAAGGAATGTGGGAACATGTCTGTGTGCTGGGTGGGGGAGTGGTGTGCAGAATTCAGAGGATCAATGTTCTTGAGTTTCAGTCCTGGTTTTGGCACTAATTAACTATGCTGCCTTAGACAAATCATTTAACCTCTAGGATCTCAGTTTCCTCATCTATAAAATGAGGAGTTTAGAATAAATTTTTATCGTTCAATTTGTAGAATTTTCATTCTAAAGAATTTTCATTATTAAAGAAGTTTAGTTTTTTAAGAGCTCTAAAAAATTTCTATCCTTACTCTCCATTATTTCTCTAAACACTTAGAGTCTCTGTTACCATGATTCATCATGGTGAGGAGGTGACCCTTGTTTCTCACAAAACTATGCCAAAAAAGTTTAAGCTTCAAATTGGAAAGATTTCCATGACACATTTGTTTTATCTTGCTATGTTTTGTGTGTGTGTGTGTGTGTGTGTGTGTATGTGTGTGTGTTTTGTTTTGTTTTGGTTTTTTTGTTTGTGTTTTGCTTTTTGTTGGTTTTGCTTTTTGGAGACATTTGGGTTTAAGTGATTTGCCCAGATTTGTCCAGGGTGACACAGTCAGTAATTGTCCATGGAAGGTATTGAAGGAAAGTCCTCCTCACTCCAGGGCTAAAATGGAATGGAATATCTACTTTTTTCACCTTCCTACCCTTTGTGACAGTATCAGTGATGAATTTTATGTCTTTGGTCTAGGGAATAAGTCTGAATAAGTTAAGATACATTCTCATAGAGTCAGTGAATTGTGTTTTTGTAACAGGGCTAACATGGAAATGGAAATACATTTTATATGACTTCATTTGTATAATGAATGTTAATTGTGTTTTTGCTCAGCAGCTCATTAAAATGATATATTAAGGCATGGAGTAGTAGTATTCTATAGGAATGCAAAGTTAATATTAATTTTTTGATGTAAGTGGATACAACATTATTAAAGTCCAAACAGTGCCAGATCATAAGAAAAGAATCCTTCTCTTCTGTTATGCTCCAAAGAGAAAGTATTCCAACAAAATAGTAATAACTCCCCCCTGAACAAACTACCATCTCCTAACTATAGTGTTCTCACTGTTCTTCACACACTTTTCCTTCTTCCTATATTATGCCTTTGTTTCCTGTCTTTCATTTCTGTGATAATCTGTTTACCTCCAACTTCTGCCACTTCTGTCTTCCTTCAAAACTCAACTTAGATCTTACTTTACCAAGAGACCATTCTCAGTGATCCCCTCCCAAATCTTCTCCTATTAGTTTCCCTCTGAAGTTCTCTCCTATTTACAATGTATATCTTATATGTGCATCATTTTCACATGTTGTCCCTCTCACTTGCCACGTTCATTAGTCTGTGAGCTCCTTGAGAGCAGGAATTTTGTTTAAACTTTTCTTTGTATCTTCAGTCCTTAGTAAAAGCATAGAACACAGTAAATGCTTTTTAAAAATATTCATTAAACTTTGAATATTCTTGACTCCAATGATAGTGCTGTCTTTTAACTCTGGAAACACAATAATTGATCTATTTCGCAAAAAAACTCAAAAAGGAAAATGATCTAAATGTTTTGTGGTGGCAAAGAATTAGAAACGAAAGATTTGCCCATCAATTAAAGAATGGCAAATAAATTACATATGATTGTGATAGTATACTATTGTACTGTAAGATATGATAAAGATGAAATGATAAAAAAATTTCTGAATAAAACCTGGGAAGATTTATGTATACTCATGCAAATGAAGAACACTCTACACAATAACAACAATATTGTGAAACTAATTAGCTGCAAAAGACTTAGTAGCTCTGACCAATACTATGATCCATCACAATTCTCAAAGAAAAGAAATCAGAAAAATGTCTGATTAATAAGACCTCCAGATAGAGAATTGATGGATTCAGAATACAGATAGAAACATTTTTTTCTTTTTTATAACAGGGCTAACATGGAAATGGAAATACATTTTATATGACTTCATTTGTATAATGAATAATATGTTAATTGGTGAGTAGATTGGTATGGAAGGAAAGAGATAATGTGAATCTGAAAACAAATAGTCAAGCAAAATTTTAGGGTATCTATGATGGAGAATTCCATCTATATCCTGAGAAAGAATTGTGGAGTTTGAACAAAGACCAGACTATTACCTTTAATTTTTAAAAATTGTTATCTTATGTAATTCTGCTGTATCTCATACTTTATGTTTCTTCCTTAAGGATAAGATTTCTCTGGGGTGGCTAGGTGGCACAGTGGATAGAGCACCGGCCCTGGAGTCAGGAGGACCTGCCTTCAAATATGACCTCAGACACTTAATAATTACCTAGCTGTGTGGCCTTGGGCAAGTCGCCTTTCAAAAAAAAAAATAAAAGGATATGATTTCTCTCTCATCACATTCAACTTAGATCAATGCATACCATGGAAACAATGTAAAGACTAACTGATTACCTTCTGGTAGTGGGAGGTGGGGGGAAGGAAGAAAGATTGGGGGAAAAATTGTAAAATTCAAAATAAATAAAATCTTTCAAAAATAATGAAAAAAATAAAAACGGGACTTGGAACCAAGCAAATTTTAATTAAAAAAAAAAGGTTAAGAAGTCCTCCTTTCCTTGTCCCTTTAGTCAAGTTTCTAAGACTACACATTTCAAAAGTATCTATCTGCATTGATTGAGAAAGTGACTCAGCAGTGCTTTCTGTACTGAAGTAGTCATGGCTTCATTCTGACTACATCTCTATTTGGTCCTGGTCACTTCAAATTATAATTTGAATCCTGTACTTCCTAGGTAAGTGTTTTCTCAGGGCCACAATTGACAACATAAACATAGACACACACAGACACCTGCACACACATATGTGTCTTTGAAATTTTAATTATAATTTTTTCATTTAAAACAATTAAAAATTAATTTTCCTTTCTACTAACTACTTAATATAATAATAATAAAGCCCTCAGCATATAACTCAACAGTCTAGTAAAAATAATTTCCACATTGGTCATGCCCAAAATGGTATGCCCTATTGTGCATCTAAAAGTTTGTTACCTCAATATCAGGAAGGGGTTTGTCATTGTGCTATTTCAGATGCCAAAGCCTTTAAAAGCTGTTTTTCTCTATAATGTAATTGTATAAGTCCTTTTCCTAGTTCTGTTCACTTCTTTCTGCATCAGTTCTTAGATGTTTTCCCAGTTTTCTCTGAAATTTAATTACACTCACTTCACAATTTCTTCGGCTATTTCCCAAAGGCATGCTCCTTTTGTTTCAAATTTGGAGTTATTGGGGTGGCTAGGTGGTGCAGTGGATAGAGTACCAGCCCTGGAGTCAAGAGTACCTGAGTTCAAATCCAGCTTCAGACACTTAAGAATTACTTAGCTGTGTGGCCTTGGGCCACACTTGGGGCCACTCAACCCCATTGCCTTACAAAAACCAAAAAAAAAAAAAAATTGATTTATCATGAAAAAGACTATTATCAATAATTTTGTAACTATAGATCTGTCTTTTTTCTTTTCTTATGATTTTTTTTTCTTATGATTATAGCTAGGTTAAGGTCATGTCAATTTGGCAGTTTTCCGAGAGTATTTCCAAATTGCTTTCCAGAATGTCTATACCAATTCATAGTTCCACCAAGAGTGCAATGTTTTCTCATTGTTCCTCTAAGACAAGTCATTGTCTGCTTTTGTTATCTTTGTCCATCTGATAAGCATCAGATGGAACCTCAAAGTGACTTTAATTTGATTTTTTTCCAGTTATTAGAATTTTGAATTTTTCATATAATTGTTAATATTTTTGATTATTTCTTTTATCATTCATCTATTAGAGAATAACTCTTAATTTTATGGAGTTGAAACATTACCTAATGTCTTGTATATCAGAGAAACCTGTCACAATCCATTACCTGTTTACTTTTAATTATTATTGTATCAGTTTTGTTTATGCAAATAAAAGCTTATAATCAAAGTTGTTCATTTTATCTTGTTAGCCTTTGTATCACTTGTTTAGTCATGACTTCTTCCCTTATTCATATCTGAAAGGTAATTTTTTCTTTGTTCTTGTAGTTTTTCAGGATGTGAACTTTTAAATCTAAGTCATGTATTCATTTGGAGAGTATATATTAGTATATAGTATGGAGTATAAATCCAAATTTAATTTGTCAGCCAATCTAGTTTCCATAGAAGATTTTGTCTAATAGTCTTTCACCTCAGTAACTGGGACAGTAGAATAATTAACTAAAAAAGCTTATAACAGATTCTGTCATCTAGACATTTTTAAATGATCTCTTACAACAAAAGACTGGGGAGACAATATAACTCCTATTTCCTAGGTCCTTTCAGTAAGGGTAAAAAAAGTATTAAAATGAGTCTCATAAAAGCTAAATAAATCTTCATGTCTGCTGTGATCACTTCTAAAAATGACATTAAGATGATAGTTCAAAGAAGAAACAAGGGGGGGGTAGCTAAAAAAAGTACTATCAATACAAAGTAATTGCAATCAACATATAAGAAGGGGAAAAAAGTTTATTTAGGAGATATCACAAAGTTATCTAGAATTGTGCCCCGGGGGCAGCTAAGTGGCACAGTGGTCAAAACACTGGCCCTGAACTCAGGAGGACCTGAGTCCGATCTCAGACACTTAACAATTATCTAATTGTGTGATCTTGGGCAAGTCATTAACCCATTGCCTTTCAAAAACCAAAACCAAAAAGAACAACAACAACAACAACAACAAAGAATTCAGGCACACAAGTTCACAGTCTTCATAACCACAGATGTGTTTCCTATATAATACTTTGCACATAGAATATATTTTTAAATGTTTAAATTAATGAATAAGATGAAATTCTTGTAATGCACTCCTCACCCACTTTTTTATTTCTACACTGATATGTCTCATTCTTAGTTAACCTTTTAACTTTGAGTCCAAATCTATGAATCCATTGACATAGGGAACTCCCTGGGTGAATACTCCATTCACCAATACAAAAGAGCAATGAATCTGAAACTCATAATCTTCACAAATAGATTGAGTTTGTGATGTGTGATGTGCCATTAATATGTATCAGAGGCAAATCCTGAAGCTGGTCAGTGTGATTCAATGGTTACACTTCTATTTATCATATGCCATTCTGCCTCTCAACCTTTGCCTGGTATTAAAATCTCAGTGGAAGAGTGGGAGAATGCAGAAGCAAGCTTTTGTGATCCTAGATACAGCACTATAATTCTGCAGTATTCATTGTATACCTCTGAAGCAGTGGGGTTAAGTCATTATTCAAGAGATAAGAATGTCTCAAATACATTATGGTGTTTATATGACCCCATTTTGTAATGTTAGGCTTTGGAATTTTATGTACTGCTTACTCATTAATTCTATTATGTTTTTAACTACACCAAATGCACTCAGTTCGGATCATTTCCAGCTTACTGCAATGGCAACCATAAAAAATGCATTAAGAAATAAATTGGGATGTCTAGATGCACCATCTTCAAGATTCATTAAGATGACTGGTTGTTAAAATATAGAGAAACCATTTAATTATGTTATATGATAGTAGGCTGGAGTGAGGCCATGGCAATATAGCTCTATAAAGATTTACCAGCTCATTTGACTGAAGCCAGGAGTCACCATCTAAGACTCCTCAAAGGAACTGAAGTGTAATAATAGTTTATTAATGTAGGGACAGGCATTCTGAGAAATTTAAGGATCCAGTATGGCACAAAACCCAGGAGAAACAAAGAAATGAATCCAGAACCAAGTCTGACTATAAGACCAGCAGCTAAGAAGATACCGATGAAAATATGGCCATTGGAGGAAAAACATCAGGGAATTAGGGTCACCAGATCTATATTTGAATCATCACTCTATTATCCAACTATAACTGTCTGTGTGTCCTCTAGCAATTAACCAAACAATCAATAAGTATCAATTAGTCTGACAGATGCATTGACATTTTACAAAGAAGTATTTACAAGCAGTTCAAGAAAAGTAGTATCAAACTCATGAAGAGTCTATGATAATAATTTTCCTCATGTACATATAGGACCAAGGGGACAGTTGACTTAAGATTAGAAAACATATTGTCAATAGAGGAACTCATAGCTCCAGATAAGTGGAACCCTGTTTTCTCCCTAGTGTGCTTTACTCGTGAAGCTTACTTTAGTCCTAATATGTCTTCATCTCAGTTCCTTGCTGAGCCTTTTCTCAGATGTGTCCCTGACCCTCATTGTAGACACTACCTCCATTTATTACTATTCTGGAGTAGTCCACCACCAAATGACTCAGGGGTTTGGCAGTAATATTCTCTCCTTTTTGCTAAGAGATTATTGAATGTCTACTTCCAAAGTGGATTTCTCAGTTCCCAGAAGCTACAGGGTCATAGTGGTCATGAGCAAGTCTCTCAATCAATCTAAACAGAGTTCCTTTTCCATCTTGTTAAAAAAGTCTTTGATTCAATAGAATTGTTTAGGGACTTTTTCACACTTAATCCATTCTTTAGGTTGATTAAATCAATTGAGGTATTCTCACCTGACAAAGTTATTAGAGTTAAGTGGAGTGAAAAGATTAATTGATTCAAATCATGCTTTTGAATCTAGGAACTTAAACACTATCCTTTCCAAACCATTTTACCCAAAGGCTTGACCTTGGTTTACATCCTAAATCAGACACTAATCTTCTGACCCATGGCAAGTCATTTAACCTTCATCTGCACCAGCTTCCTCTTCTATAATATAAGGTGGATACACTTGTTAGTCTCAAAGGGCTCTCCTAGTTCTAATTTATACTCATGATTTTTGGAGCTTGAATCAATTGCTCAGGAGAAGGTTGCTTCAACCTCTAATCTAATAATTTAGTTTTCAGTAAGGCAGTCATTTTATACTGTCAACTCTACACTGGAACTTAGTTTTACTTTATGTTCTTTATTCATACTATCTTTAGGAGAAAATGAGAAAATTCTATTTGCTCTCTTTCAAGAGGCTCTTTCAAGGAAGTGATGAAGCTCTGAAAGTGGGCTAAGTTCACACTTAAGTCTCACATCATTTATATCTATAGTTGCATCTCTTAAAATGAATAATAAAAGAAGTTCATAATAGTGATAAGTATGCCACCAGAGTCTTTATGCAAGTTAGTGATCAAAAATATGTGAATAAACAAAAGAGATTTGAATTTGTCTATAAAGACAATACTTGTAATGAGATTCTTCACAATGCATCTATGACTTAGTGACTAAGTTCTAGGAAACTTGATAAGATAAATAGAAGATCATATAACTGAGTGCTAGAGGTCATATTTGAATCCAGTTCTAAGCTGTGTATTCTATTCACTATGCAACATCCTTTCTTTAGGAAAAAATATCTAGAAAGGCATCAATTATTATCACTATGTGTCTCTGAGAGGAGAGTTTCAATAACCATAAAAGAATTGTTTCATGATGATAATAAAGATTCCTGTTTGTTTCCTATATATCTATCCAGGTAAAAAAGGGAAAAAAAAAAAACAGAGAAAGGTGACCTTGAGAATCAAGCTTTCTTCTGAACAGATTCTCATTGTCTCTTTGTGGCTGTACTTTCTGTAATGGAGCAATAGAGGGTCTACTTTGAATTCCCATGATTGGTAGCTTTCTCCCAAGTGCTCTAACTTAATGATCACCCACTGGGGACCAGCTCTCACCTCATTTGCTCTATTTGCCCTCTTCCTTCCAATCTTTTCTTAAAACCCACAATTTTCAAAAGCCTGGACATTAATATCCCCATTGACAATATCTCACTGCTTTCCTGTGCTTTAGTTACCTTTTGCTTAGTAATAGCTTGAATTGAATTCTATTCTCCTTGGAATGGTGACCTTGACTATTATGAAATTGTAAAATTTTGTGAATGGCCACAAGTGATAGATAAATAAAAGCAAATATGAAGTGGAGAAAATGATTAGTGAATTAATATGTACATGTGTGTAATAAAACTTAGTTTCTATTTTCTGTCAATTTTACAAATGTAACTTGGCAGAATTTTTTTCATAAGATCTGAAATATAGCTTGTTTTGTGGTAAAATGCACAAAGAAGTAATTTTGAAACAGTCAAGCCATGCATCAATGGAGATGGGTGGTAAGGGAGAAATGCTATCCAGTTGTCAAAAATGAATATGAAAATGTCAAATATCCCTATATTCAAAAACTGTACTCAATCAATTATGTTGTCTTATTTCAAAATTCAAGCACATAGTAATATATAAATAGATCACGTTATTATAGTTTAATAGTTTACAAAATTTTTTTTTGCAATTTTACTTTATATTCTGACTATTGAATACTTTGCATTTAGAATTTTCAGTGATTTCACCTGATACAATAGAATTGTGGAAAAAAATAAGGTAATTATTATCCTCCATCATTTTCTTTTATAGATCAATCAAAAATCATTAAATATTAAGTGTAAATTATTTGTCTGTGATAAGCACCCAGTGAGAAAAACTAAAACTCATTGAGGAAAAATGAGAGAAAACTAAAGTTCAATGAGACAAAGCAACTTATTCCTGATCACATGGATCTAGATCATAAATGGGCAAGTTGGAAGCTGTATTGAATTCCTCTTATCCCAATATTCTTTCCACTGTACCCCAGTGATGATTTCTTGAAATATTAGGTAGGATAATCAAATAAGAAAGGAGAGAGAGAGGACTAAAATGAACCCAAGAGATCAGGGTATATTTTTTGGTTTGTTTGCTTGCTCATTTCTTTTCTTTTTTCTTTAGCTCTTCTGTGTATTTTTTTTGAAAACTTTTGGAAGTTTCTGAACTTGAGTGTTTTCTCATCTCCTCCACTTTCCTTTACTCAAGCTACACACACTTGATATTCAAGCAATCTATATAAATTTAAGAGTTATGCTGATTGATGAAGCCTTGCCAGATGACTAGACCACCTGGCAGGGAGATGTGTCCAGCTGGGTAGAATATGAAAGAAACTTTTTGGAACCCCTAAAACCCACATTGATAGTTTGTTCTTTAAAGAGGGTATTGCTCATGTGATTTGAATAATACAGTTTGATTATATGCATTAACTGATAGGGGAGATATTTGCAAAATGTAATGACATCAAACAGAATGATGAAAAAGGTCCATTGGATACCAGGAAAAAAAAATGGGAGCCCTGTTGGTACCCAAAGCTGAATGTAGTACCCTCTCCCCTCTCAAGAAGTTTTAAGCACTTTCCAGCCTTATCCAGAGCTGCTCATCCACCTTTGGTATCTACCTTGCCCTCTACTCTGACCATCTGTAGTACTAAGATGCTGTGACATATGCAATGGTCATGCCCCAGTAAACAATATTGCAGATGGAATGAATCAGGTTAATACTAAATCTATTGAATATGGTTCTTATTTGCGTCTAGTAGGACTTCTACTCCATGGATAGAGGGGTGTGAGCCTCCTCCACCTAGATTCTGGGACTGATTTATTCAAATGAGGGAAGGAAAATATCCTGGGAAAATGGAAGTTATTTGAAATCAAACTCCCTAATATTGTGTAAGAAATGGAGTAAATTCTGGGACCATTAGTGTTAGTCTCACTCTGACAGGGGGTTGTATAATGAATAGGCAGAAGAAATGACTAATCCTTATACCAGGTTCACAATATATATCTGAGGTTAAGATTTTCACTTTAGTCTTCTTGATACCAATCCCAGTATGTTATATTCTATGCTAATCTTCCTTTTATCAAAAAAGTTACCCTTGAACCAATTATATGGACAGAGTGGGTTAGCCCAGTTAGTCTATATTAAAGCCTGATGTTAAGGTGAGACTATGAGAGTTATAAACATCAGTTAATATGTCACTTAAGCAGAACTGTCTGCAGTCAGTCAATTCCCTACTGTTATTTCTTTGAATAAAGGTCTTAAGAAAATTCTACTTTCTCTAAGTTTAACAGCAATTTGGGATTACAACTATTCCTTGGACTTTCTACTACTTTGAAGAGACTCTTTTCAAGTCTTTTGGCATGCAGCATTATTTAGATGAATTTGCAATCATAGAGTCAAAAAATCAAAATTTCTGATCATATAGATCAATAGAGGATGAAATAGAAAGCCTGTAGGAAGGTTGAATGAAAGCTTCAATCCAAGTAATTTTCATTCAGCTTGTGTATATGAACTTAGGGCAACCAGGTTTACATCATTTTGATATGCCAGATATTGGAGTAAAGGATGAAAAATGTGAATTACAACTTCTTCTGTCACCTTCTTAGACTACCTCATCAATGCTGCTGGGATTCTCTCCACTCAAGATAAGGTATCTATAATCATGACTCACTTACTCAGGAAACAAAGCAAGACCTTGAAGCCATCCTGGGGCAACTCAATTTTGAAAACTGTCTGTTCAGAGACAGCCCTTCAAATACTATCCCCCTCAGTGAATAAAAATTATGCCAGGGAAGGAGAAAGTGACTTATATAAAATGAGAATTGGTATAAAGCAATGTTAACACTTTTAATCCTTTTGACTTGCTCTTATAGCCAGTGATTTTTAGCCTGAAAAAGATTCAGGAAAAAAAAATCTGCTAATCTCTTTGTGGCTTATTAATAAATAATACAATGAAATAATTTCATACAAAAGTACATAGAATCCCAAGAAGATGGTGAAGAAAGATGTAATCAAGGGATACTTTGGGTTTCCCTATATTAAATACTACAAAGTAGCTCCCAATATTTTACCATCAAAATGACAAAAAGATCAAAATTTGAAAGAAAAACCAAAAAGTATGAAAAGAAAATTAATACAGGAAAAAATAAGTAAATACTAACTCACCAGAATATATTCCCTGGAACTACCATCTTAGTGTCCTCTATTGCTATCTAAGTCAAAACTAGGCCACACTGAACTTTTTGTATCCTTAAAGTCTTACCTATGGGAATTTAAGAAGATGACTTTCAGGGTTAATTCCTTTGCAAGTAGGGGAGAAACTTACTGATGCAGGTAAAGTCTCTATTACTCAAAATATTCTCACTTCTAGCCTGAGGCTAGACCAGCACAATTACAGGTGTTAACACACTTTTGGTATTGTCCCAAGGATAGTTTATTGTGAATCATACCATAACTCAGACTCAAAAGGAGGCAAAAAGTGTCCTGAGAGGAGGACTAGGGCACAATAAATCAGAGGAAGGAAAACACAGAAATTCAACAATCATTATGATTCTAATAGAACAGAGTAACAATGAATATAGAAAGAATTTAAGCCAAATGAAGTTCAACTATGTCAACTATTGTTTAACTATGTCCTGCTCTTTATGATCCAATTTGGGGTTTTCTTGGCAGAGATACTGGAGTGGTTTACCTTTTCCTTCTCCAATTCATTTTATTGATGAGGATACTGAAGCAGAGATAAGCAACTAGCCCAGGTACTGATTGTCTGAGGTGGGATTTGAACTGAAGAAGATGAATCTTCTCATTTTCAGGTCACTTAACTATCCTAAGTACAGAAGAAGACTAAGTGCAGTTGTTTCTGGAAACACCTCTCTCACTCCTTCACAATTAGCCTTTATGACTGGGGGTAGAGGTGAAATTGGAGGTGGGGGTAATTTTAAACACTAAAGAAAGGCAGCTGCAGAGAGAATAGTAGAATCCAAAAGAATGGAACTAGGAAAGGCAGATAATAAACTTTGCTTCAATTACTATTGGAATCTACTCAAAACAGTATCCAAAACGACCTGTCACCTTCATCTTCCAAGTGAAAAAAAAACCACTTTGGTTTGAGAGAAAAGAGGCAGCAAACTATGGGGGGGACAAAACATTCCTGGAACTTTCTGAAGAAAATGGATTACCAATTAAAAACAATCAAGACATTTTCAATAAGACAGACTAGAAATATCAAAACAGTGATTAATAAAGACAAATAAGAGCTAAGAAATTAATCAGTATTTGAAGAAAATTCACTAAACACATAATTAATTCAGGAACAAAGAAAACTGATTTAACTGAAGGATGTCCAAATATCACAACAGATTCTGCTAAAACCCCTGAAAAGTCAACAAAACAACTCAACTTCAAAAATGGTACAGAAGAACAATCAAAGAATAAAGTGATTCTATCAAACATTAAGGTTAGACCATTTCAGTTAACTATTTAAGAAAGAAATCAACAAGTCTAATTGGAGATGAACAAATAAATTCAGAAACAAAAAGACTGAGACAATCTTTATAAGAGTAGTGTTAGTGGAAAAAAAGAATCCATTTTCTATAGACTGCAACGAAATAAAAGTAGCATTAAAAAAGCAAAGACCAAAAGATTCCAACGAATATCAAGACAAAATAAAAAAAAATATTCTTTAAAAAAATGAATTAAGGGCAACTAGGTGACGCAGTGAGCAGAGTACTTCCATGGAGTCAGGAGGACCTGAGTTGAAGTCTGACCTCTGATGCTTTCTAAGTACCTAGCTGTGTGACCTTGGACAAGTCACTTAACCCCATTGCCTTGCAAAAAAATCTAAAAAGATAAAAAATAAATGGATTAAAGAACATCACAGAAGCAATGATAATAATAAGACATGCTTAGAACTTATAAGATCTAGCTAGAACAATATTCAGAGGACACTATCTCTAAAAACTTATATTAGTAAAATAAGAGGTCAATAAAATGAGCATTAATTTTAAAAGACAAGAAAATAGAGACATTAGCAATTACAAACCAGATACAATAATAGAAAACTTTATGACATTTTAAAACATTTGCAATGTTAAAGAAAGAGAAACTTTAAAAAAAGTTTATAGAATTGATAAGCAAAATTATAAGCTATTTTTAGCTAACGATAAAAAAGAGAGAGTGTAAATTACCAAAGTTTAAAATGAACGATGTGAATTCACAACAAGGCAGAAATAAAAATACTTTTGGCTGAATTATGCCTTTTATCTTTTTTTAAATTTATGAATAAACAAGCATTTCCCTAACATAACACAATAAAAAGTTGATTGTACATGAAACTGCTAATATGCTATATACAACTTGCTACTCCTTTCAAAAACACATCAACATTATCATGAAAATTTCTTTTCCCCCTCCCTCTTCTCTGTCATTAAATACAAATATATTTATAATAATTTATAATTTATAATAATCAATATAACATACACTCAAAGTCATTCTAAAACAATATATTTGCTAATATATATATACAATGATCTATTAGCTTTTCTCATTTTGTTCTTCATTATTTCATGTATTTGTCCTTGTCTTTTCTAATCTCATAGAGCCCATCGTTTCTTATAACACAGTAGTTTTCCATTACTATCATATATCACCTTGTTCAATCCTTCCCCCACTGTTGGGCAGTCCTGCAATTTCCAGTTCCTTGTCAAGTACAATTATAAAAATAATTAGGAAAAAATATTATAAACACATACATGATAACAAAGCTTAGAAATAAAATTAATGAGAATCTAGAAAAAATCCTAATAAGGAAATTAGAAATAGAGATCTTAAAACAATGGACAAGTTATAATAATCTGCAAAAGAAAATAAACCTAGGAACAAATGAATTTATAAGTAAATTCTATCAGACAATTAAGGAATAATTATATTCTTATATGATAGTTAGGTGGCACAGTAGATAGAGCACCAGTCCTAGAGTCAGGAGGACCTGAGTCCAAATACAGCCTCAGACACTTAATAATTACCTAGTTGCGTGACCTTGGGCAAGCCACTTAACACCATTGTCTTGCAAAAAAAAGATTAAAAATAGGAAACACTTGAGAGAAAATATTGCAATAGTACAGGGCAAAAATGATTTTTAAAATTATATAAAATAATTTTATTGATTAATATGGATGAAAAAATCTCTAAGAAAAAACTCAAAAGAAACTAAGGCAAAATATTCAGGAAAGTATTCACTATGTTCAAGTTAGATTCATATTAGGGTTAGTGGTTTGATATTAGTGAATAGATAGAGTGATATAATCCATCATATGAATAATTATTTTGATAAAAACAATTCAGACAACATACAGGACCTATGTCAAAACAAAATGATAGACAAAAAGGACATCAAGATTATATTTAAATACATGAGTATCATTTGCAATGGTGACTCATTAGAAGTTTTCTGCATTTAAACAAAGATAAAGAGAAAATATTTCATAGTTTTAAATATCCTGTTTCAAAATTTAAATCATATATATATGTGTGTGTGTGTATATATATATATATATATACATATACATATATACATATATATGCAGAAAATAAGAAAAACACCAATGAAACAACTAGCTTGGGTGAATAATTACTTCAGTAAGTTTGTTCAGTCATTTATGAGTGGTTAATCAGTGTCTGAGACCAGTTTGAACTCAGGAAGATGATTTTTCTGATTCTAAGTCTCATGCTCTGTTTACAGTACCATCTACCTCCTTCTTTAGCAAAGGAGAAGGATGCAAACTAAGTTTCCAAATATCAGCATTATTTTATAAGGTACAACCTAAAACCAACAATGATAATAAAGTCATTCAAAATTGCTTCAAAATGTATAAATTTTTTAAATACAACTAAAAAGTACTTTTTAAATTAAAGGTAACTAATTGGAAAGATATTACCTCTTTCCAATGGCATGTTAATGTAATGCAAAGTAACAGTATCTAAACATAGTTATTGGTGCATTGATATACCAACCAACTTGTTAAAGGAATAATTTTTATTTCTTTATTATTATTACAAAATAATAAAATTCATCTAGAGGAAATAATTTCTGTAATCCCAAAGGAAATTACGAATAAAATTATAAATGTAATTAAGTATAGAATTACCAAATTGAGCTATTTTATAAAGCAATATTGATTAAATTTTTTTTGTATTGATTAGAAAAAAGAAAAATACATTATTTGAAGATTCAAGAAAAACAAGGGAATAATTAAGAGAAAACAGCAACCCTGTATTTGATCAATCTAAAACCTTAGATTTCTGAGGGAAGTACTTTTTGATAGAAACTTTCAGAAAAAGTGGAAGGCAATTTGAGAGAAAATAGGTGATGATGGACATATTGCAACAAATCCCTTAAGAAGTACCCAATGAATACTTAAAGGGTACATTGGGCGGGGGGAAAATTATTAGAAGGGAACTAAATAAGATTATATTTTAAGAATATGACAAGAGAATTTTAATTCTAAGGGAGAAAGAAGGTCATAAAACATACAATTTTGAATAAAATTTAAAACCTTTTGAAAGAATAAAATCAATAAAGGAACAAAGAGCAGGGGTAAAAAAATTAATTGTATCAAACATCACCAATATCAATATCAAATCAACAAGCATTGAGGCACTATATAGCCAAAATATGCAGGAATTTGACACAAATATATAAGAATAAAGTAAAGGTAGATAAAAAACTTGAAGGAGGAAAAAATGGAACAATTTGCCCTGTTAACATGACCCCTGATAATATTGTTATATTTTGTTCCAATTTTAATTTGGAATGAGGGAAAACAAAAGAATAAGAATTTCTTTTGATTGAGTGCCAAATACCAAATCACTGTCAAGGACTTCAATTATTTTATTTTAAAATGCAAGTAATTGGAGGATAGAAGATTTTCTTTCCCCTTAGGATTCTTTTTACCATAGACTGGTATAGAACTAAATAACGTTTTTATAGCAGTGACCCCACAAAACATAAGCTTAAAATTTTGCTGAACCTCTCTACTATCAGGAGTACCCCAAAAAAGCAGTAAATTGGAATTGGAAAACCTATGTGGTCAGACTTTTTTTATAGATGTCAATTTACCAATCATCATCATTCTGCATGGAACTCTATATAAAATATAGTTTCTTCTTGAAACTGCTTTTCAAAAAGTCTTAATGCAGGTCTTATTTCAATTTGCTTCATTTCATAAATATGTCCTCCCTGAGGGAGGAAAAAACCTAAAAAAGGGATCACTGATTCCCTCAAAATCAGGAATCTTTGTTTTTTCTTGTACCTAAAATTTCAAAAAATATTATTCTTTATATTTGACGGTGAGGATGTTTGTTCTTTGTTCTCGAAGAAGACCATGATATCAGGGAGATAATGCCATGACAAGCACGTGAACTGATTTGAGTGAGGGAGATTGTGCTAAGTCACCAGCCTCACTTTCTTCTCCAGAGTCATCTGAGTCCATTGGCCAGATATGAATTAGGATTACTGGAGATGACCCTGAATTCAAGGAAATCAGGATTTAGTGACTTGCCCAAAGTCACACACAGCTAGTAAACATCAAGTATCTGAGACTGGATTTGAACCTTTGTTCTCCTAACTCCAAGGTAATACCCTCCCTTTATACTTATATATGACATGTACACAGTTGTAGTCTTTTAGATAAGGAAAAGACCAGAAATGGTCTTTGAAGAGAAGACCAGAGTTTGGAACAGCAGCAGCTATCAGTTTTTCCTCAGATAGTTAAAGTTTCAGGACACAATTTCCACAAAAAATTTTTTTTTCTAAATCAGTACTTTTTAAATCAAAATAGGAAGCAATACTTCTTTACAAAGGACCAGCTAGAGATTTTCAAGGAACTCTCTTCCAGAGAACAGAATAAGCAAAATGTTCAGAATGTAATGCCCAACAGGAGAACAGAACCTGCTATGACTGGAAGGATAATAGAGTGGTTAGAGATTTGGGAAAACCTTGAATTCCAGAGGAAAGAAATTTCCATTTTGCTCAGGAGATGATAGATGAGGAAGGTCTCATGACCAGATTGATATGTAAGAAAGATTATTTTGGTTATAAAACAATTTCAATTTATATCCATTATTAGCATAAAATTTTTTTATCTGGGCTAACAGTTTGCTTTTGAGGTATACCTTGGACCCTGGGGAGGGAAAACCGTGTTTTGGGGGTTCCAGAAATTGCATAAGAATGACTTCCTGCTCTCATTGGCTACTCATTTTAGGAAGGAATTCAATGGGATTAGTGTATGAAGAGGAAAGACTTATGCTAATTGACCAACACAGCCTGGAAGACAGAGACTACAAGAATATTGAATAATTGTGTTACTGCTTCAGTTTTAATATTTTCTTCACTCATCCTAATAGATCATCATGTACTCTGTCTAGAATTCATGAACTCTACATTGGAGGCTACTGGTATTAAAAGTGTTTTGAAGAAGAGATAGAAAGGAGATGAGCAAAACATGATAGAAAGCTACAATCTAGGTAGATAGAAGGAAGTGTCTGTTTTATAAAAACAGCATCAAACAGAACTGTTTTGGGAAGGCAACACCAAACTCTGATATGTATGTAGGAAAAAAAAGTTTTCCTCCATCTTCCTTCAGCATGAAAGGATGCACATATATGCATCTTCTCTTTAAATTGCATCCCCATTATAATATTTAATGTGTAATAAGCTATTTGTACTACTACTGCTACCTTCAGGTAATTCTATGACAAAAGATTATTGGTCATGGTAGCAAAGGTATTTGTGGGATTAAAAAAAGAAAGTTTTATGAATTTAGAGACAAAGATAATTTCATAAATTATAGAATTTCTCCCAAATATCAGAATACTTGAAGGAAGCAATGAACTGATATATCTAAATGGCATACAACTGCTAAGGAATTAGAACCCACTTTCCTGATATTCATGTCTTTCCTGAAGCTACACTAGGATGTCTGCATATTCACTTACCAGTCTGTGTTCCACTTCAGATAACTTAATACAAAGTAATTGTGCCAGAGGAAAGTTGAGCTCTACTTCTGACGTTCTCACTGACATACTATGTGACCAGGGACAAAATGTAGTGCCATTGTCACCTTGAAAAGGAGGTAAAGGTATAGCTTTGGATTGTTTTGTTTTGCTTCTTGTCATTCCTTCTGTATTTCTTGTTTTAAATTCTGTGCTTCCTTCCTACTGACTCCCTTTCCTGTGGTAGAATATTTTCCTAGGAAACTAGGTAGTGAAGTAGATAGAATTCCACGCATTCATCTTGAGGAAGCTCATCTTTCTTTTTTTTTTTTATTTTGGTTTTTTTTGCAAGGCAAATGGGGTTAAGTGGCTTGCCCAAGGCCACACAGCTAGGTAATTATTAAGTGTCTAAGACCAGATTTGAACCCAGGTACTCCTGACTCCAAGGCTGGCGCTTTATCCACTACGCCACCTAGCTGCCCCAAAGCTCATCTTTCGTAGTACAATTCTTCCCTTAGATACATTAGTTGAATGATCCTGGATAAATCACTTAATCCTCTTTACCTCAGTTTCCAGTATCTTTTTCAAATGAAATTTAAAAAAACTCTGCCATGTCTCTACCACAGCAACAGCAGAATATTCTCACTGTTCCTAGATGCTAAGAGATCTCATTTTGAATGTCTCCAGAAGTCTAGGAAATCAAGGCAGAATTGACTGATCTCAGAGTTCTCATGTCCCTTTCTTGGTGCTTTATTTTTAAAACTGCAAAACAAAACCAAAATGAAACTAGAAACAATATAATACAATGGCACAGAACTGACCTTGGAATTAGGAGGACCCAGATTTCAGTTCTACCTCTGTATCACCCACTAGCTGCATGCATGACCCCAGTCAAGTCATTGAAACTTTCAATATGTCAGGTAAACTCAGATTTTCAGGACAGGTGGCAGACTGCATTGGTAGAGGGAGTTTAAAAGGATACATAGAAATATGTAAATATAGATGTGTAGATGTAGATGTGTGCATATATGTATGAGTAGGTATATATGTATGTATACTGTGGGTATATATATGTGTTTAGATGTATATATGTACATACATATATCCAGCTGAAAAATGAAAAATATGTGCTATAAATAGGAGAGCTTCAGTAGTGATTGAAAAATGTATCCATGTTTTTCATCTTGAAGGTCATCTCTTCTAATAAACCCTCTATATAGAAATTACTAATACTGCAAGGAACCTTCCTCTACATTTCTACCTCAAGTGACAGAATATCATTAGCATATCTTTAGGTTACCTAGTACACTCATCCACACTCTGAAGCCAGTATTTACATTTAAAGGCTTAAGAAACCCTACTCAACCCCAATTAACCCTGGAGAACTTTTCAGGCTTTTGAGAGAAGTAGGTATTTTGCACCCTTGCTTCCCCATCTTGTAGTCGATCAGCAGGAAGGGATCAATTTATAATGAGGTCAATAGAGCCATATGGAATTAGAGCTGGAAGAATTCTAAAATAAATTTAGCATGTTGTAGCTGAGGAAAATGACCCTGAGATTAAAGTTGAGGCCACCTGTGTAGAATCTTCTAAATCCAGATTTCCAACTATAATCTCTATTCCACTAGCATTCTGAATGGCAGTGGGATCTTTCAAGGAGATTCTTGGACAGGTATAGGTTAGACTATATAACCTACAAGATCCTTCAAATACTTAGATCCTGTGAACGATAACAATCTTGAGGGGTTCCCCCCCCCCATAAACAAAAACAGAAGAAAATTACAACTACCTGGAAGATTATCTCAAATGTTTTTTCTATAGTAAAGTTAAAAAAAAAAGTTTAACCATGATTAAATAAGACAAAATTCTCATAAGATAAAAGGACAGAAAGCCCTCAGTGATATATATATATATATATATATATATATATATATATATATATATATATATATATATATACATGTATTCAATAGAGAACTAACAGGCAGGAATTGTCCAGCTCTCCAGACACCCACAATGCAATTTGGTCTGGTGCTAACAAGTCAACTGTAGGCTGGACCTGAAATTCAATAAATCTTGGAGCTTTATAGGAATAGGATTTTTGAAATGCTAGTTATATATGACTCATGAATGATTATAGAAACATCCAAATGGCCCTTGGAAGAAAAAAAGAGCTTCCCCACCCCTGAACTAAGCAAAGAGATTAGTTTCCGAAATGGAATGATTTTGGAAATCTTTTGTTTTTCTTTGGGGGAAAACTAGGGATGATAATGTACCATTATTGATACATAGTTTTAAGGCAATATGGTAAAATAGAAGGAGAAAAAGACAAATGATTAAAATGTAATTAACATATTTTCTAGATACAAGGTAAAAGAACAGGATTTTCCAATTTAAAAAGATTAGCTTAGGGGCAACTAGGTGGTGCAGTGGATAGAGCAGTGGCCCTGGAGTCAGGAGTACCTGAGTTAAAATCTGGCTTCAGACACTTTCTAATTACCTAGTTATGTGGCCTTGGGCAAGCCACTTAACCCCATTTGCTGTGCAAATTCTTAAAAAAAAAGATTAGCTTTATATCTATAGCTATGCATATATATATACATATACATATATATACACACACACATGCACACACACACATGTATATATATGGAGAAAGAGAAAGATGAGTATGGTAATGATTATTTTAAAATCAGGTTCATTATTGGCCTAAATCAAAACACAACTCTTCAGGGAAATAATTTGCCATTTGTAGACTTTTTGTCAAATCTAAGTAGAAAATGACCCAAGTTTTCTTGACATTTGAACATGCAATATTCTCAATTAGGAAATAATTTGTTTTTAAGTAAAAAATTTTAAAAATGAAAGTTGTTTTTTAAAAAATTATTTGTTACAAAATCTCTTGTGAAGTTTTTTTAATTATTTTAAAATCCATTTTACCTCATTTTCAGAACCATTTACAAATTCTCTCTCTCACTCCCCCCCCACACACTGTGAAGGCAAGAAAATAAAATCTAATTAAAATATTTATAAACATGAAAAGCAAATTTCTGAATTAGCTATGTTCCAAGATGAAAAAGCAAGGAAAAGAAATTGAATAAAATATAATTCACATTCTGAATCCATCAGCCTTTATCTGGAGGCAGACAGCATGTTTTATCATAAGATTTTTGGAAGTGTTCTTGGTCATTAAGTTGATCAGAGATATTTTTTCAAAGTTGAAGATCTTTATTACTGTTACTGTAGAAATTATTTTCCTGTTTCTGCTCACTTTAATTTTCCATATAGACCTTCCTAGGCTTTTCTGAAAGTATCATCCCCTTCATCATTTCTTATAGCACAATAAATATTCTATTACAATAATATACTATAATGTGCTGAGCCATTCCCAATTGATGGATATCCCCTTACTTTATAATTGTTTACTGCCATATAAAGTAGCTATTCAAAATATTTTCTGGTGAATATTGACCTTTTTCCTTTTTAAATTACTTGGAGTAAAGAGATAGCAACAATATCCCTGAATCAAAGATTTCGTATAATTTAATAGCTTTGGGGGCATAATTTCAAATCATTTTCCAGAAAGTTTAGACTAGTTCATAGCTCTATCACTAGTGCATTAGTGTATCCATTTTCTTATACTCTAGCAGAATGCCATTTTTTTCATCTTAGCCAAACTAACTGGTATAAAGTGATATATGAGAGTAAGAAGTGAGATATGAAAGAGAAAAAAAGTTACAAAGTTGTTTTTCACTCCATTGGTTTTGTGTATGCAAAACATGTAATTTTATGTAATCAAAATTATCCATTTTACTTCCTTTTTATCTTCTGCTTGGTCATAAGTTTATGCCCTATGCAAATATCCCGTATTATGATGTCATAATTTATAACATCAACCTTTATGTGAAAATCATGTACCCATATTGAGTTTTTGTTAGGATATGATATAAGATGTTGATCTATGCCTACTGTCCACCTGACTACTTTCCAGTTTTCCCAAAAAATTTTTTCAAGGAATAAATTTGGACCTGAATAGTTGAGATAACTTTTGAGTTTTTCAAACACTAATGTACTGTATTCATTTGTTTCCTGTTTCTTGTGGATCTGATGTAGTCTGCTGATCAACTCTTCTATTATTTATCTAAAAAGTTTCCAGCTTTCCACATTTTTTCTCATTTTGTAGGCAGTTGTTGATAGAGTGAATAGAACACTGTGTCTGAAGTTCCAAGTTCAGGTCAGGAAGACCTGGCCTCAGACAAATTTTAGAAGTATGACTCTGGGCAAGTCACTTAACCTCCAATTTCCTGACCAAATGAATCCACTGGAGAGAGAAATGAGAAACCAGTATCTCTTTGACCAAAATTTCAAATTTGATCACAAACAGTCAGATATAATTGAAATGAGTAAACAATGAAATATAGTTTGAGATGTGGTTGCTAGTCTCATTTGCTTCCTATTTTTACCTATTTATTCCTCTGGTATTTTAATTGCTCTATAAACTAAAAATAGCATTTTCTTTTTTCTTCATATTGAAGTATCTAAAGGCTAAGGCAACATAAACACAAATAAGGTAATAAATAACCTGATGATGTAACAGGCATGAAAGCTAATCTCTAGATTCTTCCCTTCCTTTCCAACTCCAATGCCAGTCAAGCTTGCAAAAAAATACCCATGAATTGGTTCTATGGAATGCCTTCTTTCTGTTAAACTCTCACATTCCACACCCCTTCTCATCTCATGATTCTGTGCCAATAAGCAACAAAATTCTAGTCTGGCAGAGTGGGTAGCCAATGAAAACAACACACCTGAGTGCATGCATATACATATACAATAACTATATACAAACATATATATGTTCATACATGTGTGTATTGCACTGCAACACATGTATATATTCATGTGTGTTGGTATACACAAACATGTGAATTTATATTGAATTGATCTATATAGGAACATACACATATATGTGTATATATGAATGCATGCATATATGTGTCTATATAGATATAAAAGAAACATACATAAAATCTATATGTATATATCATGTTTTATATATGAGTGTGTATATATGCATGTATTTATAAAATTTGTAGAATATGTTAACTTTAATAATAAAATTATTAATAATTAATAAATTTATTAATAATAAATTATAACAATATAATATAATATAATATTATATTATATTATATTATATTATATTATATTATATTATATTATATATAACATAATATATGATATATAATACTAATATAATATAATATACTATAATAAACAAATAAATTTATTAATAATAAAATTAACTTTAATCACTTTGGGGAATAAGTCATTATAGTTGTTTCAAACAATATCCACAGCTTAGTCATTTTGGCAACATATAGTTCCAAATGGTTTTCTTGAATGGACTTACCAATTCACAAGTCTATCAACAATGCATTGCTGTGCTTGTTTCTCCCTAGAGTTTGCAATATTTGTCAATTTTTTTCTTTTGTATAAAATCTAATGGTGAGAAGTAGAACCCCATGACTGATAGTTTTAATTTGCATTTTTGTAATTGTAAATGATTTGGAGTATCTTTTCAATGGTTATTGCTGACTTGGTTTTCTCTTAATAACTATATCCTTTGGCCATTTATCTATTGAGGAATGGCTCTTAATCTAATATATTTTATTTTTTTATCAGTCTTCAATCTTAGACATAAGAAATCTATCAATCAGTCAATCCATAAATACTCATTAAGTGTATTATGTGTATCAGATACTTGGGGTCAACAAGCTGTATATAGAACAAGTAGAAATTAGCAGAGAGGAGACCCTAGAATTAATATGGATTTAGTGCAAATATTTTTGACATTTTGGTTTTTTGTGCAAAATCTTTTCGAGTTTATATAATCTAAATTACTTTTTTATTTCATACATCATTTCTATTAATTGTTTATTCTTAAACTCTTCATCAGTTCAGGGATTACAAAGACATTTCTTGCTTACTCCTTCAATTTGTTTATGTCTAAAGTTTATTTCTAAATCATGCAGCCATTTGGAGTTTGTGTTAGTACACAGTGTGAAATAACCAATTCCCAATTCAGTTTTCTCAACAATTTGCGTGAAATATTGTCTTCATTTCATTTATTACTGAGGTTATCAATCACTTTGTGACTTATTTCTATATTGCATTCATTAATGCATTCTTTTGATTGATGCTTTCATTTTTTATCAGTACCAAATCATTTTAATGATTATTTTATACTATAGTTCTTGGCTACATTCTTTGTCATTTTTCCATTCCTTATAATTTCTGCCTTTTTATCTTCCACAATTTGTTTATTATTTGTTCAAAGACTAGAGAACACTTTGACACTGAATAAGTATTTAATTTAGGCAATATTTTTATTATATTGGTTTGACCTATCCATGAATAATCTCTTCAATTATTACACTCTGCTTTTATTTCTCAAACTATTATGTAATTTTATTTATATAGTTTCTCATTGAATATTGGTTAATATACTCTCATGTATTTTTAATTTAGTTATCTTGACTGTTACAATATAAAAGTTATCTTTCTAGTTTTTCCTGCTTGATTTTGTTAGTAACATTCTAATGATGCATTTGAATTTATGTCATATAACTTTTTTTTGGCAAGGCAATGGTGTTACATAACTTGCCCACTGTCATACAACTAAGTATTAAGAATATGAGGTCTGATTTGAACTCAGGTCTCCTAACTCCAGGTCTGGTGCTCTATCCACTTGACCACCTAGTTTCCCCTATGCCATACAAATTTGAAAAATTTGTTTCCATTATTTTTGACTCATTCAAGAATTCATAGGTAAACCATTCCACATTCAAAAATTCTAGATTTGAGTTCTCTAGCATTCTTCTCAGGATCAAGACCAGTGTTTTTTTTTAAATTATCAATGGAAGGATATATCAATAGTCATGTAATTTGCCACCAATGATTTGACTAGACAGTAAAGAATCCCCAGGAAAACACTAACATAATTGTTGAAAATATTATGATCAGATTTATCAAAGAGGAAACTGTTACTAAGTTTCCATGATATATCAAATGGAACATGAGAGGTGGGAATCTAACCCAGAAAAGAAAGGACCATTACAATAAGTCAGGTTATAGGTGATATATTCTCAAAAATATCGAGAAGGTATTCTATACTCGAAGCCCTTAACAACCAAAAAGACCAAACCCTGATAGCAGAACATATCCCATTTAGAAATGAGACCCTTGTACTCTGTGATTCAATCAAAACATGCTAAATCATAAATAAGTTGCACTAGAAGAGAAGTTATTCAGCAAGTCCTTTCACTTGGACCTCAATTACCAACTAAGTTCTATGACCCTGGGCAAGTGTTTAAACATATTTTGCATTTGTTTCTTCCAACTTTAAAATGAAAGTGGCATTTTGATTCAAATATCATATATTTGAGATACAAATGCCCAATTGTATAAGAATGTTTTAAAAAAAATAGATTTCACTAGTCATTATGTATCCTTCCAATTTTCGAATTATGTGAAAATGATGTTGATTTTTTTGATTGCCATAGTCTAAACTCTGTAATCTTATATGATTAGTCTAGGTATGTAATACACATGCATGTGTATATATATATATATATATATATATATATATATATATATATGTCTCTGTTAGCATATATATTAAACACCTTAATATTTGATATGTTGATAAATTAAGTCATTTTATCTAAGTCATGCATTGTACATAGTAACCTTTCATGAAGTATTGAGGTAGGGAATATCTATCCTCTTTTTATGTCTAGACTTTTAATTTATGTGGGAGGCTCCTTAGGAGAATTTCTACCAATGCAGCCATTCTTCTTCAACTTAAAAAGATGTCATGGGACACCAAGAGTTTAGTTGATTTGACCACAGCTATTATGTATGTATCAGAGTTAAAACTTGAACATAGGTCTTTTGATCTTCAAGGGCAACTCTTTCTTCACAACATTAAGCTGTTTCTTATTTTCACTTTTTTACAACATTCATTCTGATATATGCAAGAGCAAATATTTAATGAATGTTGATGTAAAATACTCTTTAGACATTTACAGAAGCAAAGTAAAATGATGTATTGACACTAACAGTATCTTAATTTACTGTACATGTTTAAATTTCTTATCTGTAATTTTTTCAACAAAACCTTCCCTTTTTAGCAGCCTTTTTGAGATATGACTTTTCCTTTTTTAATCTACCAGTCCCATGTAAACACTATTATTTTTTATTAGACAACACCTTGTAGCATCTATATTTAATGTTGACTTCAGAATTCTAAATAAAAAGGTATGTCTTTTAACTACTTGGTTTTTGGTAAGGTGACATATTTGAGAATATGATCACTGTTATGTGAGAAAACTGGAGACAAGAAAATCCTTGATATATTCGTGAACCACAAGTTAGTGTTAACAATTGTGTCATAAAAATGTCTTTGAAATTCTGTCATGCTAAAATCTGCTCTCCCTTCTGGTTTTCCTGAACTCAGTTGTTAGGCAGCATTTGAAACCCTTTTACTTATAATGGAATACATTTTTTCTTTATAAACAACTTAAAGGAATTTTTTGTTGAATATTTTGAAATTTTGCTTGCTTTATATTTTCCAAATATATGCAAAGATAATTTTCAGTTTTCCTTTTGCAAGCTTGAGTTCCCTATTTTCCTATAACCCTTCCTTCCATTCTCCCTATGTCAGGGAGCATGGACATGAACAATATGTTGCAAAAGAGGAATTAGAATTAAGGGGGAAGAACATGGGAAAGCAATTTCATGAACATAACTTGCTTAGCTCTACATTCAGAATTCACTATTTTTCTGGATGTAGATTTCATTTTCTATAATAGGTCTCTCAGTCTTGTCTTTAATCACTGAAATGTTGAGAGGAACCTAGTCCATCAAAGTTGATCTATCTCACACTGTATAATTGACTGTACAATGTTATCCTGGTTCTGTTCACTTCATCATCTGTTTATGCCAAACTTTCAAGATTTATTCCACTCATATCCTAAAAGAATTGTACTCCATAATATTCATATGTTGAGCCATTCCTCAATTGGGCATCACCTCAATTTATAGTTCTTTGTAACTACAAAAGAGCTCCTATATTTTTGTGCATGTGGGTCTCCCCACCCCCACGAAGTCTTTGGAATCTAGACTTAGTAGTATTGTGGGATCAAAAAATATGCCCTTTGGGCATAGTTCCAAATTGCTCTCCAGAATAGAAAGATCACTTTACAATTCTACCAATATTGCTTTAGTGTCCCAGTTTTCTCTCATCCTAATTTTGATCCTTTTTTGGTCACCCTAGCCAATCTGATAGGTGTGAGGTAGTACCTCAAGAAATTTTTTATTTGCATTTATCTTAAGCAATGATTTGAACCATTTTTTATTTGACCATAGTTTTGATTTCTTCATCTGAAAATTGTCTATCATATCCTCTAAGCACCAACTGGAGAATGGCTTATAAATTTGACTCAGTTCTCTATTTTAGAAACAATTGGTTTATCAGAAACACTGTACAAATTATTTCCCAACTTTTCTGTTTCTGTTCCTTCTAATGTTGGCTGTATTGGTTTTGTTTGTGCAATTTTAAATTTCACGTAGTCACAATTATTCAATTTGCCATTTATGTTCTCTAACTCTTGTCTGGTCATAAAATCCCCTCATGTCAAATATTCTTTGTTCTCCCAGTTGTCTTATAGTATTATCCTTTATGTCTAAAGCCCGTAGTTTTTTCAACTTGGTATAGTTTGTATTTTAAGTTACCAAACCATAATCAAGCAATCTTCAATGCAGGATAGAAACCTACATTGAAGAAACCTAAGTGTTTGCTCATGAAGGCACAAAGTGTTCCTTGATACTCTCAAGGGGAAGTAATGTTTCTGTTCTCAATTTTTCCTCACTTTGTCTGAATTCCTTGTTTTCTAATTACTAAGTTTATTGTACTTATAAACCTTTTTGAGAGTTTTGTATCAGTGTCTCTTTTTTACTCTCTGAATTCCCAATTCTTATCTCAGTCCCATGCGATATTTTTAACCACTGCTGTTTTTAAATTGAGGTACTGTGATATAGTGGAAAGAGCTTGGCTTTAACTAGGATTTAAAGATCCAGTTCTATTGCTAATTGTATCATCTGAGGAAAGACAAAAATACTTATTCATAAAATTTAGGGATAATATGAATCACAGATTATAATTAATGGTTGGAAGGGACCACAGAAGTGACTTGTCATTTTAGATTTGATAAATTTAAATGTAGCCCAAATCACTCTTCAGATTATTTAATAGAATTATGGAATATAATCTAAGCAAGCATTTAAACCCCTATTATGTAAAAGGTGCAGTATATCATCAAAAGTATATTTTTATAGTTATAGATGACTAAATGAATGAAAAAGCAAATAGTAATAGCTTACTATATATTTAAAGAACTGTGTTAAATATGGTGATACAAATGGAAAAGGCAAAATCTGTTCTCAGGAACTTAAATTCTAATAGGTAGGAAAAGAATACATATAACTGGATTTCATGGCAAATCAGATAAAAAGGCATATGGTCTTTAAGATTCAGTGGCAAAGTAAGTGATAATTTTCATTAATATTTTCCATTGATAAAAATATAATTCTTATAGTGAAATATTTGACAGTACCAATGGTTCTGGTGTTGACAACTTCCTTTTCCTCATCATGCCTAAGCAACTGGAAGTACCGAAAGATTGGCAGAATCTGAAGAAACAATTGCCATTCTCATCTCCACAAAGGTTTATAAACTCTATTATAGCTAAGAAGTTGATCCGGAAGAAGAACTAGTGTCCTAGGAGGGGCTGCTATTTCAAACAAAGAATATTATAGATTTCAGAAAGGTTTCCATCCCCAAATCCACATAATAGAGTATTAGTGCTTCATGGGTAAACATTAATTATTTGGAAATTTTATCAAGTCATAATGATTCAGTTGTCCTAAGGGTAATGCATACTACAGTATAAGATTCTAATAAGAATCTTATGTTCTGAGGACACCATTTTCAGATTATCTGCTGAGATTATTTTCACTACATACTCAGTTGCATATCCAGGTCCTGGTATGTGCAAGTTAGTACTTTGGCAGGGAGGCAAAGTAGCCTTCCAGCAGGATAATATTAACAGAAAATGTTTATCTCTTAATACCCAAAATATTGTAGTTAAACATTTTTCAAAGATTGTTGATTCATAAAAGTATATTTTTATGCTTCTAATAATGTGTCAATCAATGAATCAACATACACTTATTAATATATCTATTAATCATTTGCCAGGAGACAGCTAGGTGGCATAGTGGATACAGCACTGCTCCCTAAGTCAGGAGGACCTGAGTTCAAATACAGCCTCAGATACATAAAAAAAATAAATTACCTAGATGTGTGACCATGGACAAGTCACTTAACCCCACCATCGTCAAGTGTTGGAGATAAAAATGCCAAGAATGAAATGATTCTTACACAAATGAGTTTAAATAATGAGATGAATTTATTTGTATTTCTTATGTCTGAGAACAAAACTTATTCATGCATTTGTTTAGGTAGTCCAAAACTATGATTTCATTCGGCTATGGAACAATAGTATATAAACTGCCACCAATAGAATGAACACTTTTCTTTCACTAAAAATAAAAGTTAGGGGGTCTGGATCATGGAGATGTGAGTAATTGACCCAAATTTATAATTAGAATTATGTATCCATTGACAGGACTTGAACTCAGATCATCTAAATCCTAAAATATGTCCATATTTCACTCTGCTCTGTAAAGCTAAAATGATTTTTCAATTATTTTTCCTGACTTTCACTTGGAAGTAGTAAGATTAAAAATTACCCAAATTTATAGTTTTTGAGATATTATGCAGATTTAGGATTCAAAAAGGTAAGGGATATGGCCTCCCAAATGTTTTCCTCCAAAATAAAAACGCTTGTCTTTCTTATGCTTCTCTGGTCCCACTGCTTATCCATAACAAATACTGAGCATGCAAAAATATAAGTATAAATAAGTTGGATAGTCAACAACTACAAGATGAATTTCAAATCATTTTACTTTAAAATATGTTTAAATATAGATTAAATTCCCAAACCTGGTTTGTGAAATCCTAATGCCAGGGTTATTCTAATATCCAAAAGAAGTGCTGTGAACACTAATGCTATTGCAACTACTCATAACAATTACTCTCATACACAATATTTTAAGGCCAACAAAGCACATTATAGATAGTTTACTCTTACAACCCCCTAGGAGGTGTTTTTCAGGTTATTACTGAGACACAGAGATTTTAAAGTGACTTGCCCAGTTTCACACACCTAGTTAAGTGTCTTGGACTTGAATAGAATTTGTCTTACTCCTAGGTTCAGCACTCTTGACCAATGGAATCACCTAGCTACCAAAGATAATTTGAAATCACTTCACAATTTTAGATATCTGCCATTTTCATTTGTTCTTTTACTTTTTTTAAAAGGTTGTTTAGAGCATAACAGTATAAAACATATTCAAATCAATTACAAGAGAGTGTCAACTCTAAAATGGTTTGAAATTTCAAATGCAGACAAAAATATACTGGCTTTTTCCGAATTCCACCTAAATGTTTTATTTCTTAAATGTCTGCAAATAAGGTTGGGAATATTATCCTTTTCAGATTTCCCTCTCCTTTTGTCTCTGTTTCTACTACATTTTCTCTGTCTTGTCCATTTTTTATTCCCTTTTCTTCCCTTCTTTTACCTTTCCTTTTTGTTCCCCCTTTCCCTTTCTTTCCCTTTCATTTTTCATTTCCTTTTCTCCCCTCTCTTCCCTTTTCCCCCTTCCCTCTTCCCTGTTAATTCCTTTTCCCCCAGCAACATTAAAAGCCTTCAACCTTTTTTTCCCTTTCTTAGAAAAGACTTCATTTCTTTAAAAATTCTATACTATAAAATACACAAATACTCTAAACTCTTTTGATTTAGCCATTTTATTTAAGCTCTTTTGTACAGTAGCTCTAAACTTTACCACTTTTATCCATATAAGTAAGGCTGAAGAATTCCACAGTAAAAGGGAGAAACAATCCAACTAAATCTTTTGCTCTATTAGAAAAATCAGTCAAGCAAGGAGATAATCAAAGATTACTGTGCTGCAAAGAGTTCCATACAGTGAACTGGCTCAAGAGAGTCAGGAAATGAACCCTTGACAAGTGCTTAGAAATATGCCACCGACTTTCCATTTTTCTTACTATATATAGTGGTCAATCAGTAATTAAGTGTAGAACACTATTAGAGAGCAGCAGACCAAAGTGAAGAAGCATTCATTCATATTCTCCAGAAACCTAATACTGCAAAGGACATTAGTAGGTCTTTGATATTGAAAATGATTTGACAGTATGAAACAGTACTTAGAAATTTGCTTCCTGGATTTGTCTTCTATGAAAAGCAAAAGCCATGGAAAACAGACCTGTCCTATGATTTCAGTTGATTCTTTTAATTATTTGAAACAGAATTATGATCTTAGAATGGTCTGGATAAGGCACTTTACAGATAATTATTGAAGTGAAAGGGATAAGGAGAACAGATGGGAGAAGGGACAAACTGATTAGCAGAGGGAAAGCAAAATAAAATGAAACTCATGATTTCATTCATCTCTAGCTTTGATTTTCCCCCCTTTAAATGAATCTCAATTGCCCCCTTTTCACTACTTCCTACTCTGAAATTCTAACTTACATTGTCATCACTGTATTACACAGCAGTATTTCTCCAATTGAGGAAAAAGACATTCTTACCTTTGATTACTAGTAAAATATACTTTCCAAACCTCTAGACCTGGACAGTCCTACAGAAATGACATGCCTAATAGACCAATGATTTTGATATTGCTCAGAAGAAAGTCTTATATAGCAAGGGGGCTTGCTATGACTCATTCTTAGGAAGCATATGAATACAGCCAGTTCATCTACAAATAAGTAGTGAGATAAAGTTTTGATTCAAATTAAACTTCCTTTTCTTGTATATATTTCATTTTTCATTACGACTGTTCATCATACTTAAGCTTTTCATGAAATTACAATTTTTTCCTTAAATGAAATTATTTTCAATAACTTATAAGAAGGGGCATTATGAATTTGACTTGAATATAGTTAATAAAAATGATTTAAAGAATAAGGGGAAGAAGAAAGAAAAGTCTTTAGAATAAAGAAAACTGATCACATTTAGCAAAGCAATTCTTGAAGGATTTCCTAATAGAAAAAATCAAGCAGTTAGTAGGCATTTTGATTTGATGGCTATTGGAAGACATTTTGATATCTTCATGCAAATATTTAAAAAGGATGTGTGTGTGTGTGTGTGTGTGTGTGTGTAGAAAAAGAAGGAGAAAGCAGGAAAGAGTAAGAGTTGTCTAAGAAAAGGTCTTAGGCAGCTAAGAAAAGGGATCGCAGCCATTTTGTACTCACAGTTGTAGTCATGTCATAGTTGCTGCAGTCTTAGTAGTAATAGTAGTAGCAATCATAATTATAGTTTTAAAACAAAACAACATATAATGGTGAAGAGAAAAATGACTGAGGAAAACAAATTCAAATGAAAAATTTGCCACCTAATTTTCAAAAACTATTTTAATACATCAACAAATTATAAAGGTTTAAAATGATTTTAGTGCTTTCCCTTTTTGTTACTATATATTACAACATCTTCCAATTATTTTTTAATTTTCTTTTTTCAATTACGTGCAAAGATGGTTTTCCATATTCATCCATTTGCATATTTATGAGTTCTAGATTTTTCTACCTTCCACCTTTCCTTCTTGAATGTCAATGAATGATCTGGTAAAAATTATACATGTATAAATGTGTCTGACATATTTGCATATTAGTTACATTATTTAAAAGAAATTAGAACAAAAGGGGGAAAGCACATTAAGAGAGAATATAAAAGTAATTTTAAGAATATAAAATGCTTTACTCTGCATTCAGACACCATAGTTAATTTTCCTCTTTTTTTCTGAATATGGATGCCATTTTCTGTAACATGTCTCTCAGGATTGTCCTTGATCACTGAATTGTTGAGAAGAAATCATAATTAATCCTTTTCACACTGTTTCTTGTACTATATTCTCTTGGTTCTGCTCACTTCACTAAGTATCAGTTCATGCAAGTCTTTCTAGGCTTTTCTTAAGACTCCTCAGTATTCTTTGATCTCCTTTTAGTATAGGCTTAGCAGTGGTGTTTCTTAGTCAATAAGTATGCACAATTTCATAACTATGGGAACCTAGCTCCAATTTAACTTCTAAAATGACTACACCAATTCACAATTCCACTAACCATCCATTAATTTGCATTAAAAGTATGTTGGTGGGGAATATTTAGGGAACATGATAGATAGAACAGAAACTTCCAAGCTGTCCAGATTTCCTTCACAAACATGACTAAAAGGATCTCAGGGTGAACATAGAGTGGAAAAATACATGAGAGTACAGAAAAGGAGTCCTCCTAAGAAAATAGGAGAAGATTGACAGGTACAACTCAGTAAAACATAAACACTTCTAGGCTAGGTCTGATGAAACAGCAAGTTGGAGAGCTGTGGGGGAAGCTGGCCTGGAAGGTAGACTCAGTCTTAGCCCAAATGCATTCTCACCTCCCAGACAGTTTGCAGAGTCCAGTGTCTGACCAGGGGAAGATTGAAGGAGCCTTTGCTGATAAGGAATGCTAGACCCAGCTGTGCTGCTGATGCAGTTCTGATTCCTTTCAGGTCAGAAGGGAGAATGGAAGGTTAGAGTCATTACATGGTTTTACAAGTAAGATTATTTCCAGCAGTGTGCTGGGGGCCCTGGCTCTGGTTTGGTGGGAGAAAGGAGGGTAAAGTTTGGGCCTAGGACAAAGTTAAAAAAAAAATAACAGTGAGAAGGACTTGGGGCGGTTAGGTGGCACAGTGGATAAAGCACCGGCCTTGGAGTCAGTAGTACCTGGGTTCAAATCTGGTCTCAGACACTTAATAATTACCTAGTTATGTGGCCTTGGGCAAGCCACTTAACCCCATTTGCCTTGCAAAAACCTAAAAAAAAAAGGACTTGAGGTGAAAGACACCATCCTTCACACATCAAGATGAGGTAACTATAAGAACAAGCTGCTAAAATTAAAATTAAAATTGAAAATTGTACAGGCAAAGAACCCCAGCATGGACTGTTACTATGGGAATAGATAAGACTGGAGCTTGTCTTCAGAGAAGGAAATTGAGGCAAAAATGATTCTCTTACCCCAAAGAGTAACATCAAGTTATTATCTGACTAAAAGAATTCATAGAAGTACGCAAAAAAATCTTTAAAGATTGAATAAGAACAATTGAGGAAAAAACGAAAAACAAGGAAAAATTCAAGGAAAAAAATTATGAAGAGAAAGTCAAAGCACTGGAAAAATAGATCCAGAGTCCTATGAAAATGTCTTCTTGAAAAATCAGAATTGGGCAAGGAGTCAAGCAGAGTTACATAAGAAACCAAGAAATAATTTTAAAAATATAAATACTCAAGAAATAGAAAACAATCTGAAGAGCCTTATAAGAAAAACAACTGGTTTGGAGAACACATAAGAAAGAGAAAACATGAGAATAATCATACAACCTGTAGACTAATAACAAATGAATCTTGGGGGCAAAGCCAAGATGGAGGTGTTAAGGCAGCATTTCCTGGGAACTGCTTCCCCCCAAAACTCCAAAAGCCAACAAATGATGATAGCCAAAATTTAGAGGGGGAGAACCCACAGAAAGACTGAGTGATACATTTTCCCAGTCTAAGATAATTTAGAAGTTCCCTGGGAAAGGTGTGTTTCACCAGGACCCAAGGTTGGAAAAAAGCAGCAGTCTCAGCTCAGCTCAGCCCAGCCCAGCCCAGCCCAGTCCAGCCCAGCCCAGCCCAGCCTGGCCCAGAGATAAGCTGCAACAACTTCAAGGGGTGGTGAGAGAACTCAGCTAAACCAGAATGAGTGTGGACTAAGGAGCACAAGCCAAAGAATCTGCAGCAAGAATCTGGAGAAAGCAGCCTGCACCCCCAGAGATAGTAAGGGGTCAGGGAAGACTGCAGAAATTTCTCTGCAGTCTCTCAGGATAGGATTCTGCTGTTTATCTACACTCAGATCCAGGTTGCAGTTTGAGCTGCCATACTAAGTAACCAAGCAGGATGCCTCCTTATAGCTCCAGGGCAGAAGGAAGTGAGGTGGTTATCTACATATCAAAGCACAGGCAAAAGAGCATAAGACCTTGGAGGAATAAAGATCCCAGTGGGGTGCCCCCCCAAAAAAACCCAAGGTCTTGAAAGTGCTGTCTTGAGCTCAGGAAATGAGTTAAACAACAGAAAAAGAAGAATCTGATCATAGAGAATTACTTTAGTCAAATGAAAGATCAAAACACATACTCAGATGATGACAAAGTCAAAGCTTCCATATCTAAAACCTCCAAGAGAAGTAGAAAATGGGCTCAGAGTTTGGATGAGCACAAAATAAGACTTTGAAATGCAATTGAGGGAGATGGAGGAAAAATTGGGAGGAGAAATGAGAGCAATACAGATAAATCATGAAAACCAAATCAACAGCTTGGTGAAAGAAATAGAAAAATATACTGAAGAAAATAATGTTAAAAAACAATTTAGGCTTAATGGATAAAGCAAAGCAAAAGGCAAATGAAGAGAAGAATGCCTTAAAAAGCAGAACTGGTCAGCTGGAAAAGGAGATACAAAAGCTCTCTGAAGAAAATAATTCCTGGAGTTGGCTAGGTGGCTCAGTGGATAAAGCACCAGCCCTGGAGTCAGGAGTACCTGGGTTCAAATCCAGCCTCAAACACTTAATAATTACATAGCTGTGTGGCCTTGGGCAAACCATTTAACCCCATTTGCCTTGCAAAAAAAAATCTTAAAAAAAAACCTAAAAATAAAACTAAAAAAAAAGAAAAGAAAAGAATTCCTTCAAATGCAGAATGGAACTAAAGGAAGTTGATGACTTTGCAAGAAATCAGGAAGAAATGAAACTCTTCCAAAAAAAGTCAAAAATTAGAAGAAAATGTGAACTATCTCACTGAAAAAACAACTGACCTCAAAAAGAGATACAGGAGAAGTAATTTAAAAATTACTGAGCTATCTGAAAGCCATGATCAGGAAATGAGTCTAGGCTTCATTTTTCCATAAATAATACAGCAAAATTGCTCTGAGATCCTAGAAGCAGAAGGTAAAATAGAAATCAAGATAATTCATCAGTCACCTCCTGAAAGAGACCCCAAAGAAAAACTTCCAGGAATATTATAGCCAAATTCCAAAGCTTATAAATCAAAGAGAAAATTCTAAAAGCTGCCAGAAACAAACAATTCAACTACAAAAGCCCTATAGTCAGAATTGCACAGGATCTGCAAGTTTCTACATTAAGGGCTCATAGGTATTGGAGTATGATATTCCAGAAGGCAAAAGATATTGGTTTAAAACTGTGAATCAATTACCCAGCAAAACTCAACATCTTCTTTCAGGGGAAAAGATGGAACTTTCAATGAAACAGGGGACTTTCAAATTTTCCTATTGAAACAACCAGAGCTGAACAGAAAGTTTGACCTCCAAGTACAGGACTCTGCTGAACAATAGAGGGGGTGGAAGAGGAGGACTAACTATGAGGAACTTAATGATATTGAACTGTTTGTATTCCTGCACAGGAAGAAGATATTGATAACTCATATGAACTTCCTCATTTATAAGAGTTGCTAGAAGGAGCACATATATAGACAGGACATAGAAGGATGGAATATAATGGTATAATATAGTAAAAAGATGGAGTCAATGGGTGATAAAGGAAGGTCCTGGGAGGAAGGGAAAGGAGATGAAGAAGAAGCTAAGAAATTTCACATAAGAGTCAATTTTTGCTTTTGCAATGGAGTGGAAAGGGGGAATGAGTGAGCCTTCATTCTCATCAGAAATAGCTCAGGGAGGAAATGACATACACACTTAATAGGGTGAGGAAATCTATCTTACCCTAGAGAAAAATAAGAAGAAAAGGAAGAGATAAGGGGGAATGGAGGGAGGGAAGGGGGGAATAGGTGATAGAAGAGAGGGAAGATTGAGGGAGAGGGTACTCAGATACAACACACTTTTGGACAGGGCCAGGATGAAAGGAGAGAGAGAATAGAATAAATGAGAGTGGGGAAGAATAGAGTGGAGGTACAGCTAGTAATAGCAACTGTGGGAAAAATATTGAAGCAACTTCTCTGGTAGATTTATGATAAAGAAAGCAACTCACCCAAGAAACAGAATCTGAATACAGACTGAAGTACATTTTTTCTTTCTCTCTTTCTGTTCTTGAGGTTTTTCATCTTCTTGGGGGAGGAGGATTTATGTTTACTTTTATGTTTTCTCTTATAACACATTTAATTTTCATCAATGTATAGCATGGAAATATTGTAAAAACTATCAGACAGCCTTCTGTGGGGAGGGCACAGGGAAGGGAAGTTGGGGGAAGAATTGTAAAATCCAAAAACCTTACAAAAAATGGTAGGTAGATATTACTATTGTATATAATTGGAAAACAAATAATATGTTAATTTAAAAAATCTTGATGCAATCGTATAAAAATAAAATTATTCTGAAATTTGAGAATTAAAAGGAAAAGTAGAAATAGGAATAAAATGATTAATCATCACTTGCAAGAGATCCTAGGAGGAAAATTTACAGAAATTTCATAGCCAAATTCCCAAACCTCCATATTAAGGAGAAAATATTAAGAGGAAAAAAGAAAAACTACACTTCAAACACAGTGGAACCACAATAAAATTGCACAAGACTAGCAACAACTATATTAAAAGACCACAGGTCTTGGAACACTATTATGTCAAACAACAAAAAAGCTGGACTTGCAGCTGAACATATTATACTCAGTAGACTATAATCCTAAATTTAAAAAAAAATCATTAAATAAATTGCCAGACTTTTAGAATTTTGTTGCAAAAGGAATTGAGCTTAATAAAAAAATTGACATATTAGTTCCAAGAGAAAGACAAAATAATTATTAAAGACAAGGGATTCAGTAAGGATAAATTGTTTACTATGGAAATATAAACTTTGTGTTAGGATTATTATTGTAATTGAGTAGTTCAAAGGAAAGAGGGGATAGAGTTAAGTAGGATGTGATTTCAAAATGTATAAGAAAAGATAAAGAGTATTTAATATGAATGAGGTGTGAGAGGAAGAACTGATACAAAGAAATTAGATGGAGAATGAAGGTTGGGAGTTCTGGAAATCTACTTATTGGAAATGGATTAAAAGTAGAACCATATATATATATATATATATATATATATATATATATATATATATAGGTTTAAAAGTCTTCTAAATTCAAAAATAATTTTAAAAGAATTCAAAAAGAGACTAAGAGGGATAGGGAGGATATACTCTATAAGATAGGTCGGTCAGGGAACAGCATAAAGGATAGAAGGTTGTGTAGATTAAACGGATCTGGGCTATAGAAGGATGTTTAAGGGAGGAATTCTTGGAGGTTGTAGGTTAAGGACTAGTTGGAAAAAGTAGAGCATTGATGTAGAATAGAGGAATTATTTTCAGGAAAAGAAATGAAAAGATACAATGTAAAATAAATATCAGGAGTAGAATTTATTATGTAAAGAAAGAATAAGAGGGGGCGGCTAAGTGGTTCAGTGGATAGAGCACCAGCCCTGGAGTCAGGAATACATGAGTTCAAATCCAGCCTCAGACGTTTATTACCTAGCTGTGAGGCCTTGGGCAAGCCACTTAACCCCATTGCCTTGTAAAAACCTAAAAAAAAAGTAGAAATCATGAGCCCAGATAAAAATTAAAATAGATTTAATCAAAAGAGAAAATTAGGAAAATTACGTAATAGTGTTTTATATCATTTGAAAAAGTATGATGTAGAAACATTGCTGTCAGGGAAAATGAGCTGGTGGATATAGAAAAATATGGAAAGATTTGCAAGTATAAGAGAAGATGCTGTCCAACTTCAAGAAAACAGGATAAGTGGATATGTCTTACATACATAATCTATGAATTTATATGATATATATGCATATTCTAGATATCTATGCATATGTTCATGTAGCTAAATATGCATGCACATATGTACACCTGGGTGTATATGGTATATAAATGAGCCTTTATGTATGTGTGTATATTCATATGCAAATATACCCATATAAATCTAGATTTTTATATTTAATTATACCATTCTTTAGGTGAGAGGAAAGGGGAGAAATAAAGTAAAATATACACATCAGAGAACAAAAGAAAACCTAGAAGGAAGCTAAGAAGAGGAATTTTGAACATAATGTGCAGTATTTACACAGATTTTCGGGAAATGGAAATTTCTTGCTTTACATTTACAATTGTCTCATATTCTGCTGGACACCAGATTTTTTCCCTTATTTTGTATTTAAATCTTTATAAAAGTAGTATTAAAAAAAACAAGAAATGTTGATTGTTTGATAGCTGACTTGGGAGGGGATATAGACATGACACAGTATTTAGTTTAATCTGCATTATTTTGTCCAACACTTTAATAAAGTTAGATAATCAACAAATAATCAAACATTGATTTGTAGCATTTTTCTATTTCTAAGATATAACTATTCACAACAAAATAATAATTCCTAATGATTTAGTATAAACTGATTCTACTACAACCCTATAAGTTTTCCAGAAACATATTTGTCAAATTCCATTTTTATCATCTTTATCTTTTAAAGGTTGTGACACAGATCTTCCAGAGTTGATTTATTTTAATTTTTCAAACTATAAGAAATCTGTAGCATTTTTCATGACTATTGATAGTTTGGAGTTCTACCTGTTGATGTCCATAGACTATTTAGTAACTGAGTAATGCCTGTTATATCCTTAAGAGATTCAAATAATTTCCTTCTTTCTACTGTAATGAAACCTTTATTACAGAAACTTGCTTCAAAGATTTTTTCCCCAGTTACCTGTTTCACTTTTAATTTTGTTAAATTATCAATAGCATCTATTTATTTTTTGGTGAAACTTCCCAAAACTTTTTTGGTCTTGTATTCTTTTCATATTTTAGAGCTCAATTTTTTCCTCAGTGTAATTTATTTCTAACTTCACAAATTACATATCAGTAACATATTCTTTTGTAGCACTGTTTAATACAGTGTAGAGTGTAATATATTTTCCAAAATATTTTTGTGTAATTGTTTTCCAATTTTTCAAGCAGTGAGTGCTTATCCATGTAGTTTAAGTGATAAGTGATGTGATAAGATCTTTGGTCTTGTCTTATCAAAGACTAGAGTAGCTATGTACTTGATTTCAGTGTTATACATTTCTCATTTTTAATATTTTAATTTTCCCAAGTTTATGTATAAATATTTTAAAAAATGTTTGTTTTTTTTCCCAACTACAAGCAAATGTAGTTTTTACCAATTATACTTTTGCAAGTTTTTGAGTTTTACATTTTTCCTCCCTCCCTTCCTTCCTTGCCCACACCCCCTAAGAGGAAAGCATTCTGATATAGGCTTTATAATCATGGTAAATATAGAACCATATTAATCATGTTGTGAGAGAAGAATCAGATCCAAACAGAAGAAAGAAAACAAAGATGGAAAAAGTTACATAATACAAAACACAATTTTTAAAAATTGAAGATAATAAACTTTGGTATTCATTTACACTCCAAAGTTCCTTCTCTAGATATGGATAGTATTTTCCATCACAAGCCATTTAAATTTGTCTCTGATTACTGTACAGCTGAAATGAACAAGTTCATCATGGTTAATCATCACCAGAAGCTTCTGTTAGTGCATTTAAAGTTCTTCTGCATCAAATCAAGTAAGTCTTTTCAGGCTTTTTGGAAATTTTATACCTCATGATTTCTTACAGAACAATAGTGTTCCACCACATTCTTATTCCACAATTACTTCAACCATTCCCCAAATGATGCATATCCCTTCAATTACAATTCTTTGTTACTACAAAAAAATAGCTGCTATGAATATTTTTATACATGTGAGACTTACATTTTTTCAAGATTTCTTTAGGACATAAACTCAGTAGTGGCACAATTATATTGTCCTTTGAGCATAATTCCAAACTGCTCACCAGAAAGATTGGATCAATTCACAAAACCAACAATGCAGTAATATATATTTTTAGTCCTTTGAATTCCAAATTATTTTCCTTTCTCCCTCTAAACTCTTCCCCAGGTGAGAATTCAAGAAATTTGATATAGTTTTTGCAAAAAGTTTCCATAATAGGCAAGTTGTAAAATAAAATAAAATAAAATCCTCAAGAAAAAGAAAGTTAAAAAAATGTTTCAGTCTGTATTTTTACACTGTTCTGGGAATTGATATCATCATAAATCCACTGTATTAATGAAAATAGTTAAATCATTAACAGATGATCAACTTGCAATGTTAATGTTACTTTGAACACATTACATTTCACTTTGCATCACTACATGAAAGTCCAGGATTTTCTGAGAATTCTATTCATCATTTCTTAGAATAGAATAGTATTTCAACATAATCACATACCATAATTTGTTTAGTCATTCCCCAGTTGATACTCCCTTGTGTTCTTTGCCACCAAAATAAAATTTCTATAAATATTTTTGCACATATAAATCCTTTTCCATATGTGTGTGTGTGTGTGTGTGTGTGTGTGTGTGTGTATGTGTGTAGGCATAGCAGTTGCATGGGTTTTAGCCCTTTGATTATAGTTCCAAATTGCTCTACAGAACTTGATTCTGTTCACAACCAACAATGATTTAAATGTTTCATTTTCCTCAGATCCTTTCTAATATTTGTAACTTTTCTTTTCTGTCCTATTAGGCAATCTAATGGTACAATACTGTTTTAATTTCCTTTTCTCCTATCAATACATAAGTTAGGGAAATTTTTCCCCATATAACTAAAGATAGCTTTGACTACTTCATCTTAAAACTGTTTATAACTTGTGGTTTATCAATTGGGGAAATGACTTTAATAAATTTGACTTAGTTCTCTATATGTATGAAAAATGTTGCCTTTATAAGAATAAAAACATTTCTTTCACAGTTACTATTGTTAACTATTGCCCTCCATACCATTTTCCTCAATTTATTTCTCTCTCTCCACCCTCCTTTCTCAAAAGCATTTCATTTCTGACTATCCTCTCCTCCAATATTATTTCCTTAATATTATTTCCCTCTCTTTTCTTATCCCTTCCTCAATTACTTTGTTAAGGATAGATTTCTATACCCAATTGTGAGTAAATGTTACTCCTACTTTCAACTAATTCTGATGATATTAAAACTCAGTCCTCCCTTCCTCACCCTTCCACCCCACTCTTATTTATTCCATCCCTTTCCTTTTCCCCAGTACATTTCTCTTTTGCCCCTAAATTATAAATTTTAAAGATATCCTTTATTTAACAAGTGCTCTCTCTCTCTCTCTCTCTCTCTCTCTCTCTCTATATATATATATATATATATATATATATATATATATATATATATGTATATATACTAACAGCCTAAAAACCCTGATAACCCTAATAATTGAGGAAGTTTTTGTATCAGTTTCATTTCTTCCAATAGGAACATAAAGAGTTTACCTTTATTTAGTAACTTATGATTTCTTTTTTTAAACTTATTTTATATTCTCATTTTGTACAAATGTTTTTTTACATTAATAAAATATTATTGTTTACAAGTAAACAAAATACCCCTCCTACCCCATGAATATAGATAGACTTTCTTGGGCAAAAAAGTAAAGAGGAGAAAAAAATTAAAATAAAAAAAATAATAGTAATAATTGTAGGTATGGCCAGGTGGCTCAATAGATGAAGCACCAGCCCTGGAGCCACAAGCACTCGAATCCATATCCAGCCTCGTAAACCCAACAATCACCCAGCCGTGTGACATGCAAGCCACCTGATCCCCACTGCCCTGCAAAAACCAAAAAGAAGAAAAAAAGAGACCCAAAATAAAATAAAATAGTAATAATAGTAGGGGTGGCTGGGTGGCAGATAGAGCATTGGCCCTTGAGCCAGGAGCACCTGGGTCCAAATCCGGCCCCAGACACCCAAAGATCACCCCGCTATGTGACCTCAGGCAGGCCACCCAGCCCCAATTGCCCTGTACTCTCCCCCAAATAATAATAACAAAAAATGTGCTTGAGTCTTTGTTCCAACACCAACAACTCTGTCATGGGTGGATCTCATTCTTTATAAGTCCAACACAAAAGTTATTTCCATATTTTTCCACCTTTGCCATTGCTGATCGCAACTCCCTCCTTTCTTATTTCTCCACTACCATGTACTCTATTTTCTCTCTCCTTTCACTCTGACTCTGCTGTAGGGTTGCTGAGTGGCACAGCAGACAGATCCCTGGTCCCGGGGCCAAGAAGCCCTGAGCCCCCATACCACCCCTTAGGCCCAGCATCCACCTGGCCCTGTGGTCCTGGGCAGGCCTTCCAATCCCAGCCCCTTGCAAGAAGTAAGAAAGAAAATGTGTTATATCTGGCCACTATCCTGCCATGGTCCATCCTCTCCTCCTTTATGCACATCCCCACCCCTTCCCCCTGCTCCCTGCTCCTTCTTACTCCAGATGTCTATACCCCATTGAGTATATTTGCTTTTTCCTCTCCTAGCCATCTCTGATGAGAGCAAAGGGTCCCTCATTCCCCCTTGCCTCCCCACTTCCATATCATTGCAAAAGCTCATTGTAATAAAAAAAATCTTACATGAAATATCTTGGACTATTCCCCCTCTCCTTTTTCTTTCTCCCATTCCATTTCCCTTTTTTTCTATTGACTCCATTTTTAGACCATATTTTATCTTCGAATTCAGCTTTTTCCTGTGCTTCAACTATAAAAGCTCTCTCTACCTGCTCTATTAACTGAGATGGTTCATATGAATATTATCAGTATCATTATTCTATACATGCAATTCATCCACATTAAGTCCCTCATATTTCCCCCCTCTCCTCAAATCTCTATGCTTCACCTGAGTCCTGTATCTGAAGATCAAACCTTCTGTTCAGCTCTGGCCATTCCAAAAGCAACCTTTGAAATTCCCCTGGTTCATTGAAAGTCCATCTTTTTCCCTGGAAGAGAACATTCAGCCTTGCTGGGTAGTTCATTCTTGGCTGCATTCTAAGCTCTTTTGCCTTCGGTATATTGTATTCCAAGCCCTACGAGCTTCCAATGTAGCTGCTGCTAAGTCCTGTGTGATCCTGACTGCAGCTCCATGATATTTGAAATGTGTCCTTCTGGCTGCTTCTAATATTTTCTCTTTGACTTGGGAGTTCTGGAACTTGGCTATAATATTCCTGGGGGTTGGTTTTTTGGGATCTCTTTCTTGGGGGGATCAGTGGATTCTCTCCATATCTATTTTGCCCTCTTCTTCTAGAATATCAGAGAAATTTTCCTATAGTAATTCTTTGAAAATGATGTCAAGGCTCTTTTCCTGATCATGACTTTCAGGTATTCCAATAATTTTTAAATTATCTTTCCTAAGTCTGTTTTCCATATCAGTTGTTTTTTCAATGAGATATTTCACATTTTCTAATTTTTCATTTTTTTTGGTTTTGAAGTATAGATTCCTGATTTCTGGTAAATTCATCAATCTCCCTGCTCTATTCTTTGTCTGAAGGATTTGTTCTCCTCAGAGAGTTTTCTTATCTCTTTTTCCATCTGGCCAATTTTGCTTTTTAAAGCATTCTTCTCCTCAATAACTTTTTTGCACTGTTTTATCCATTTGACCTAAGCTGGTTTTTAGCATGCTATTTTCTTCAGCATTTTTTTGGATTTCCTTGACTAAGCTGCTGACTTCATTTTCATGTTTTTCCTGCATCTCTCTCCTTTCTTTTCCCAGTTTTTCTTCCAACTCCCTCATTTGATTTTCAAAGTCTTTTTTGAGCTCTGTCATAGCCTGACCCAAATTTCTATTTTTCTTGGAGTCTTTAGATGCAGGATCTTGTGCTTCCTCATCTTCAGACTGAGTATTTTGATCCTTCTTGGGCTCATTTGCAAAATATTTCTCAATAGTCTTCCTTTTGTTTCTTTGCTTGTTCATTTTCCTGGCCTGGGCCTGGTTTGGGGGTGCTTCCTGAGCTTTTGGGACACTCCCACAAGGGTCTCAGTGTGTGAGGCTCTGTCCTCCCTCCTGGTCTGTGAATGACCATAAGAACCTCCCTCTGCCATGGGGCCGAGGTGGGTGGGCCCTGCTGTTCTGTGGGGGGTCTTAGACTGGGATCAGGATCTGAATGTGGTCAGAGCCCCAGAGTCCTGTTCCAGGGGCAGAGGACAGAGCTCTGCAGTCTCTCTTCACTCCCCTCCCTCAGCTCAGTGGGCTCATGCCCTGGGGGCTCCTGCTTACTGGCTCAGCCTGCTTCTGTTTCCTGGATCAGGGCTGGGGAAAGACCAAGCTGCTCCCTGTGTGCCCTGAGGGCTGGGCTCCACGTGCTGTCTCTGGCAGAGGCCCCCTGCTGTTCCCCTACTTTGTGCCCAGTGCTTCTCGGGGTGCAGCTCAGGAGACTCCCCCGCTGCTGTGAGCTGTGGCTCCCAGCGCCCTGGCACTGCCTCCAGGAGGCTGAAGTTCTTTGGCTCTGGCGGGCCACCCCTCTAGCAGGCCGCCTCTCCGATCCCGGGGAGCAGAGCCTTTCTGCTCTTTTCCAGTTTACCTTGAGTAGGAGAACTACCTCACTGGGTCCCTTTGTGGGTTCTGTCTCTCGAAAGTTTAGTTAGAGTCCTTAGCTGATGAATTTTATCAGAGAGCTCCTAAGACTCGATCCCTTCTTTTTGCCATCTTGGCTCCACCTCCCACTATGATTTCTTTTCCTCTTTATTTTTTTATGTTTCTCTTGATTATGGTATTTGAAGATAAAAATTTTCTATTCATCTCTGCTCTTCTCATCAGAAATGCTTAAAGGTCCCGTTTCATTGAATGTTCATCTTTTCTCTTGAAAGGTTATGCTCAATTTTGCTGGGTTACTTGATTTTTTGTTGTTATCCAAGCACTTTTGTCTTCTGGAAAAAGATGCTAAACCCTCCACTTCTTTAATGTAAAAGCTGCTAAATCTTGTGTGGTCCTGACTGTGGCTCCATGATGCTTGAATTGTTTCTTTCTGGTTGCTTACAATATTTTCTCCTTCATCTGAGAGTACTAGAATTTGAAGATATTCCCTGGTATTCTCATTTTCAGTTCTCTTTCAGGTATTTTCCATGGTGATTTCTTTTTATTTTTTTAGGTTGTTTTATCTTGCAAGGCCAATGGGGTTAAGTGGCTTGCCCAAGGCCACACAGCTAGGTAATTATTAAGTGTCTGAGATCGGATTTGAACCCAGGTGCTCATGACTCCAAGGCCGGTGCTTTATCCACTACACCACCTAGCTACCCCTTCATGGTGATTTCTTGAAAGATGATGTCTAGGCTCTTTTGTTTAATCTTGGCTTTCAGGTAGTCCAATACCTCTCCTGTCTCTATTTTCCAGGTTAGGCCTTTTCCTGTGAAATATTTCACCTTGCCATTTTTTTCATTCTTTTTTATTCTATTCAGCCCCTTTGGTCAATTCTAATTTTTAAGAAATTTTGTTCAATGAACTATTGAACCTCCTTTTGTATTTGGTCAATTCTATTTTTTTAATTTAATATTCTCATTTTGTACAAATAATGTTTTTTTACAATAAAATATTCTTGTTTAAGAGTAAATGAGGGGTGGCTAGGTGGTGTAGTGGATAAAGCACCGGCCTTGGAGTCAGGAGTACCTGGGTTCAAATCTGGTCTCAGACACTTAATAACTACCTAGCTGTGTGGACTTGGGCAAGCCGCTTAACCCCATTTGTCTTGCAAAAACCTAAAAAAAAATGAGTAAATGAAATACACCCTCCCCCCATAAATATAGACTTTCTTGAGTGATAAAGGGGAGAGAAAAAAAAATTAAAATTAAAAAGTATAATAGTAATAATTGTAGGTATGGCCAGGTGGTGCAATGGAAAGATCATCAGCCCTGGAGCCATGAGCACCCGATCCCACATCTGGCCCCATACACCCAACAATCCAGCTGTGTGACATGCAAGCCACCTGAACCCCACTGCCCTGCAAAAACCAAAAAAAAAAAAAGATCCAAAATAAAAATAAAACAGTAATAATAGTAGGGGTGGCTAGGTGGCAGAAAGAGCATTGTCCCTTGAGCCAGGATCACCTGGGTCCAAATCCGGCCTCAGACACCCAACAATCACCCTGCTATGCATCCCAGGCAGGCCACCCAGCCTCATCTGCCCTGCACACCCTCCCCCAAAAATAATAATAATAATAAAATGTGCTTGAATCTTTATTCCAACATCAACAACTCTGTCTCAAGTGGATCACATTCCTTATGATAAGTCCATGGCAAAAGTTACTCCCATATTTTTCCACTGCTGCCATTGATGATTGCAACTCCCTCCTTTCTCCACTACCATGTACTATATTTTCTCTCTCCTTTCACTTTGACCCTGCTGTAGGGTTGCTGAGTTGTGCAGCAAACAGATCCCTGGCCCTGGGGTCCAGAGGCCCTGATCCCACATACCACCCCTTAGGCTCAGCATCCACCTGGCCCTATGGTCCTGGACAGGCCATCCAAACCCAGCCCCTTGCAAGAAGTAAAAAGGAAAATGTTATATCTGACCACTCTCCCCCCATGATCCATCCTCTCCTCCATCATTCACATCCCCATCCCTTCCCCCTGCCCCCCCATTCTTACTCCAGATGTCCATACCCTATTAAGTATGTATGCTGTTTCCTCTCCTAACCACCTCTAATGAGAGCGAAGATTCCCTCATTCCCCCTTGCCTTCCCCTCTTCCATACCATTGCAATCGCTCACTGTAATAAAGGAAAATCTTATTATATGAACTATCTTGGCCTATTGCCCCCACTCCTTTTTCTTTCTCCCATTCCATTTCCCTTTTTTAATTGACTTCATTTTTACACCATATTTTATCTTCAAATTCAGCTTTCTCCTGTGCTTCAACTATAAAATCTCCCTCTACCTGCTCTATTAACTGAGAAGCTTCATATGAGTATTATCAGTGTAATTTTTCTATGTGGGAATACATGCAGTTCATCATCAAGTCCCTCATATGCTTCACCTGAGTCCTGTATATGAAGATCAAATCCTCTGTTCAGCTCTGGACATTCCAACAGGAACATTTGAAATTATCCCTGGTTCATTGAAAGTCCATCTTTTTCCCTGGAAGAGGACATTCAGCCTTGCTGGGTAGTTCATTTTTGGCTGCATTCTAAGCTCTTTTGCCTTCCGGTATATTTCAAGCCCTACGAGCTTCCAATGTAGTTGCTGCTAAGTCCTGTGTGATCCTGACTGCAGCTCCATGATATTTGAACTGTGTCCTTCTGGCTGCTTCTAATATTTTCTCTTTGACTTGGGAGTTCTGGAACGTGGCTATAATATTCCTGGGGGTTGTTTTTTTGGGATCTCTTTCATGGGGGGGATTGGTGGATTCTCTCCATTTCTATTTTTCCCTCTGCTTCTAGAATATCAGGGAAAATTTCCTGTAGTAATTCTTTGAAAATGATGTCAAGGCTCTTTTCCTGATCATGACTTTCAGGTATTCCAATAATTTTTAAATTATCTTTCCTAAGTCTGTTTTCTATATCAGCTGTTTTTGTCAATGAGATATTTCACATTTTCTTCTAATTTTTTGTTTTTTTGGTTTTGAAGGATTGATTCCTGATTTCTGGTAAATTCATCTATCTCCCTGATTCTTTTCTTTGTCTGAAGGATTTGTTCTCCTCAGAGTTTTTTCTTATCTCTTTTTCCATCTGCCTAATTTTGCTTTTTAAAACATTCTTCTCCTCAATAAGTTATTAAACTGTTTTATCCATTTGACCTAAGCTGGTTTTTAGTACGCTATTTTCTTCAGCCTAGTTTGGATTTCTTTGACTAGGCTACTAACTTCATTTTCATGTTTTTCCTGCATCTCTCTCTTTTCTTTTCCCAGTTTTTCTTCTAACTACCTCATTTGATTTTCAAAGTCTTTTTTGAGCTCTATCATAGTCTGATCCCAGTTTCTGAGTGTTTTGATCCTTCTTGGGCTCATATGCAAAATATTTTTCATTGGTGTTCCTCTTTTTTCTCTGTTTGCTCATTTTCCCAGCCTAAGTCGGTTTTGGGGGTTCTTCCTGAGCTTTTGGGATACTCCCACAAGGGTCTCAGTGTGTGAGGTTCTGTCCTCCCTCCTGATGGTCTGTGAATGACCATATGCACCCCCCTTTTGCCATGGGGCTAAGGTGGGGCGGGGGCCCTGCTGTTCTATGGGGCAGCTTAGACTGCGATCAGGATGTAAATGTGTTCAGAGCCCCAAAGTCCTGTTTTAGGGGCAGGGCTTGGCTGTCTCTCTCTTTACTCCCCTCCCTGGGTTCAATGGGCTCATGCCATGGGGGCTCCTGCTTACTGGCTCTGCCTGCTTCTGTTCCTGGAACTCAGCTGTGCTAGCAACTTTGCTCTCTGTGTGCCCGGAGGGCTAGGCTTCACGTGCTCGCCCTGGCAGAGGTCCCCCTGCAGTTCCCCCAATTTGTGCTAGGTGCTCCCCGGGGTGTAGCTCAGGAATCTCCCCTGCTGCTGGGAGCCGAGGCTCCCAGAGCTCTGGGGCTGCCTCTGGGTGGCTGAAGTTCTTTAGCTCTGGCGGGCCGCCCCTCCTACCCTGGGGAGCAGAGCCTTTCTGCTCTTTTCCAGATTACTTTGAGTAGGAGAATTGCGTCACTGGGTCCCTCTGTGGGTTCTGTCTCTCAAAAATTTAGTTAGAGTCCTTAGCTTATGAGTTTTATGAGAGAGTGCCTAAGACACAATCCGTTCTTGTCGCCATCTTTGCTCCGCCCCCTCCAGTCCAATTCTATTTTTTATGCAACATTCTTAATAAATTTTTGTGACTTTTTCCATTTGATCAATTTTTGCTTTTTGACACTTTTTAAAAATTGTCTTTATATTTTGATGGTTTTCTCCTTCATTTTAATTTTATTTTGTCTATTTCTGTAAGATAATATTTTTGCTGTTTAATTGGTAAAATTTTGGGAAATTAATACCTTTTTATATTTTTATTCCAATTAATCAAAATTCCTCCAAATTTTTCTACATTTCTGTAAAAGTGTTTATTTTTATTCTTGAGCTATTTCATGTAACTTGGTAGATAGATTTCAAAGTACTTTTAATATATTTGGCTATTTTAAATTTGGATTAATCATTTTATCTCATCCTTTTGTGTTTTAAACAAAAAGACTGTTTATGTGGATTTATTTATATACTGCTACTAAATAAACCATATTTATTCAGAAAAGCAATTAATTATATTCAGTTTATGCCTCATTTTTCTTATTACTAGCATTTCTAGGACTATATCAGTTAGAAGTAGAAAAAGGCATCCTTGATCTTCCCAGGATAAAAGCCTACAGTTTATTCCTCTATCACATATTTATAGATTTTTTATTTTTGATACAAATTTGCCTAAGGAATAGTGTATTTGTTTTTGTTTTTTTCTAGAGTTTTAAATAGAAATGCATGTTGCACTTTTCTTATGAGGTATTTAGTTTGACTGGATATGGTAAGCTATTTTTTAGTTATAATTCTATATATTTTGTTTTTTTGTGTCATATTTCATACTCCCAACTCCTTTAAGGAAAACTTGCAGAATCTTGTATGATCTTGATTGTAGTGCCCTGATGAATGGATCCTATCTTTCTGGCTGCTTGAAATTTGGAAGAGGCAAAGTGAATAAATAAGCATGATACGTACTCAGCACTGTATTAAGTATTTTACAAATGAAATTCCATTTGATCCTGTAAGGTATGTAGTTTTATTATTCTCATTTCAAAATTGTGGAAATGAATTGAGGAGTTTAAGTCACATGTTCAGATTTCTGCAGTAAATAAGTACTTGAGATCCCATTTTTAAATCATGTCTTCCTGCTGCTAGACCTGGTTCTCTATTCATTGAACTATCTAACTTCCTCTCCAAATTTTGAATATTATCTTTCTGTGGCTTTAAATTTTAATATTTTTAAGATTTTTCTATAAGCCAACAGATAGAAATAAAGAATACAAAGCAAAATTCTTTTGAATGAATGGATCATTTATTATGTGCTTTCTTTATGCAAAGTCTTAAGAAAATAAGACTATATTCACAAATATCACACATTCTTATGGAAGAAACAATACAGTGAAACAGGTTGTAAAGTCCCATGGGACAGAGTGTAGGAATAAATGGCTTGCTCCTTAGAATAATAAGAGTTATATATCTGAAAGCATCAACAAGCATTATATGTAATGGGGATAGGCTAGAGGCATTCTTAGTAAGATCAGGGATGAAACAAGAATGCCCATTATCACAGCTACTATTCAATACTGTATTAGAAATATTAAGCTTCAGCAATAAAAGAAGAAAAAGAAATTGAAGGAATTAGAATTGGGAAGGAAGAGACTAAACTTTCACTCTTTGCAGAAGACATGATGGAATACCTAAACAATCCCCTAAAATCATATAAAAACTACTAGAAATAATTAGAAACTTTAGTAAAATTGCAGGATATAAAATAAACCCTCATAAATCCTTAACATTTCTATATATGATTGGCAAGATACAGCAGAAAGAGCTAGAAAGAGAAATCCCATTCAAAGTAACCTCAGACAATATAAAATACCTGGGAGTCTATCTGCCAAGGGAGGCTCAAAAATTTTTTGAAAACAATTACAAAACACTTCTAACACAAATAAAATCAGATTTAAATAACTGGGCAAAGATCAACTGCTCATGGATAGGTCAAGCTAATATAATGAAAATTCTACCAAAACTACTACCTGTTTAGTGTCCTACCACCCAAAATTCCAAACAATTACTTTAATGGGTTAGAAAAAGCTGTAAGTAAATTCATAAGGAGAAATAAAAAGTCAAGAATCCAAGGATTCAATGAAAACAGTTAAAAAGAAGGTGGCTTAGCCTTACCAGATCTAAAATTATATTATAAAGCATGAGTCATCAAAACTCTCTGGCATTGGCTAAGAAATAGAGTGGTGGATCAGTGGAAAAGACTAGGAGCAGTAACAGGAAATGATTATAGTAATCTGCTGTTTGATAAACCCAAAGAGTTCAGCTATTGGAATAAAAACTCTCTCTCTTCATTTACAAACTGTTGGAAAAATTGGAAGTTAGTATGGAAGAAACTTAGATTAGATCAACACCTCACACCCTATACCAAGATAAAATCCAAATGGATACAGGATCTAAATGTAAAAAACATTATAAGCTAACTAGGAGAACCAGGAGTAGTTTATCTGTCAGAACTATGAAAAAGGAAGCAGGTTATGAGCAAGGAAGAGATGGAGAACATCATTAAAAACAAATTAGACAATTTAGGTTACATTAAATTAAAAAGTTTTGCATAGATTAAACCACTGTAACTAAGACAAAAGAATTGTAGTAAATTGGGAAACAATTTTTACAAGTAGTATTTCTGACAAAGTACTCATTTATTAAAATATACAATGAAATGAGTTAAATTTTAAAAAAGAAAAACATTCACCAATTGAGAAATGGTCAAACAATATGCAAATGCAATTTATAGATGAAGAAATCAAAGCCCTCAATAGTCATATGAAAAATTGCTCTAAATAATTACTTATTAGAGAAATGCAAATTAAAGCATCTCTGAGGTACCACCTCACACCTCTCAGACTGGCCAATCTGATCAGGAAAGGAAAATGCTCAATGTTGAAAGGGATGTGGGAAAACTGGGATATTAATACATTGTTGATGGAGCTGTGAACTCATCCAACCTTTCTGGAGAGCAATTTGGAATTGTGCCCAAAAGACAACAAAAATGTGCATACCCTTTTATCCATCAATACCACTACTGTCTATACCCTGAATAGATTATGAAAAAGGGTAAAAACATCACTTGTACAAAAATATTCATAGCAGCCTTGTTTGTGGTGGCAAAGAATTGGAAATTAAGTGAATGTCCTTCAACTGGGGGATGGCTTAACAAATTGTGCTATATGTATGTCCTGAAACACTATTGTTTTATTAGAAACCAGGAGGGATGGGAATTCAGGGAAGCCTGGAAGGATTTGCATGAACTAATGCTGAGCAAGATGAGCAGAACCAAACAAACATTGTACACCCTAACAGCAACATAGGGGTGATGATCAAACTTGATGGACTTGCTCATTCTATCAGGGGAACAATCATGGACAATTTTGGGCTATCTGTGATGTAGAATATTATCTGTGTCCAAAGAAAGAATTGTGTAGTTTAAAAAAAAGACCAAAGACTATTACTTTTAATTTAGGAAAAAAAACTTATATTTTTATGTAATTTTGCTATCTCTTATACTTTATTTTTCTTCCTTAAGGATATGATTTTTCTCTTATCACATTCAGCTTAGATCAATGTATACCATCGAAACAATGTAAAGACTAACAGACTGCCTTCTGTGGGGGTTGGTGGAGGGAAGATTAGGGGGGAAATTGTAAAACTCAAAATAAATAAAATCTAAAAAAAAAAGAAAAAAAAAGTCCTATGGGCAATACCACATGGTAGGAAAACACATTTAATGGTATTATTCAATAGCATTCCAAGATTTCTTGAGTTCATGGTCCTAGATTATTCTCATTTAGATCTGACAAGAGATGATGGTCAAGGTGGTGGTGGTAGTCTGATACACCTAGCACACTATTTCCAATCTTTCTGTATCAAATAGATAGCCTTGCTTGTCCTGTTGTTATCAAGGATCCAGAAAACAATGGAAATAGGTTTTTCTCTGCTTCCTTGGATGATTGTTGAGGGCCAGGAGGAGTCCAATGTAAGGGCAGAATGCCCCGTGTTGTGCTCACACATCTCTTGAGTAAGCTCTCCACTGACAATTTACATTGCCTACATCTAATCCTAGGCTAAAGCAAATCTCCAGATAAAATCACAAGATGTTGAGCAAAATCCTGTACAAGGGTGCATTGCTGAAATTTCTGAAACTTGTCTTTCTCAGATGCTAATATTGTGGTTTTCTGCTATAAAAGACTGTCTGATGCTCTCATTAAATGGCACTGTCAGTTGCCTGGCTAGCAACCCCACCTGCATTTCATTTTTCTCCTAAGCCCTGTGGCCTCTCTGCTGCTCAGAGGAGTGTCATATTTGGTGCCTGAATAGGGATCTGAAGCGACCTGGAGGTTGAGGGTCTTTCAGGAGAAGAAACCTCCTGGTAGTGCCATGAGGAACCTCAAGAAAAGTTAATGGGAAGATTTGATGAGATACTAATCTATAGCAATGCTTTTAGTTTCATTTTCCAAGCTAGTACAGTGGGTACAAGGAGAAAGGATCTATCTCAAGAACTAAAAAAGCCAGGACAGGATGTAAAAATTTTTAAATAAACTGGCTAAAGTGAGGGGCTTGGAAATTAACAAAAAACAAATAGAAAAATTCTTACAGACTGTTTATGAATATTCTCCATGGTTCCCAAGAAAAGGAGAATTGAGATTAGAGGATTAGAAAATATTTAAGGAACAAATGACTGCTTACTGCAATGAAGTAGTGCCTGAGGAATTCCCTACAGAAGTTTTTGATTTATGCAATATTATTAAGGTTTATCTTTCTAGTCATGAAACATTTAGAGAAAAAAAGAAATTTTGAACTAGAAAGTCAGACCGAGGAAAAAAGGTAAAGAGAACTGTAAAGAGGAAGTAAGGACAATAACCTGAGCCACCTCCCAGCACAGTTCCTCTTTATCCTGTCTGTTCCTCATCCCATAAATATCAGTCTTGCATCACCATCTGGCGAGCAGACAAATTCAAGACAGGAAGACATTCTCACTCCCTTTCAAAATGTGTTTATTTCAGCCCAAGATAGGGGAGAAGACATTTCTGAGGTCAGACCACTCTTGTCCAATTACTATGTATCCACAGCAAAATAGAACATTTCAAAGGTCTAGATTTAAAGAAGTCAGTTGAAGGAATATGGATCCACAGCACCATTTCATTAGAACACATGGACATTGATGTATTATGTCCACATGATTGGAGGCAACTTACAAAATTATGCTTTGAGCCAGGAGAATTCTTACAATGGCAGTCAAACTATCATGAAAAATGTTCCCTGAAACACATGGATTTATTCACCCAACATAGAGTGCAGACTCCCACTTTAGAGATAATGCTTGGGACTGGACCCAGTAATAGTACAACAAAACAATTGGGTTATGTCTTAGAAGTGTATCAGATTATTGAAGAATGTGCATTGGCCACCTGGAAGACAATAGTTATTTACTCCTAAACATAAGAAAAAATCATTTGCAAAAATTATACAAAACAGTTCAGAAGGCTTTACAGATTTTGCTTCCCAGCTACAAGAAACAGTGGAGAGATCAATGGGGACTGGCCCTGCATCTGACATAATAAACTACTGATGATACACAAATTGCACAGCTGATTATAATCATGTATTACTCACCCTTCCAAATGATGCAGACATGAATGAGTATGTTAGGAAGAGTATGGTTTTTGGCTCATTTACTTTTCAAGTATATATATATATATATATATATATATATGAAACACATATACATTAGCTAAATATGTAGATATATATTGTATTTATATACTTTACATGGCTGTATATATAAATATATTTTTTATATTTTACATATATAATATATATATATATGTATACACTTTTCATGAACATATAAACAAAAAAAAGGCGGATTTATGGGAACAGACACCAGGATGAAGATTGAGCAAAGCCTTATATTCTTTAAATTATTTAAATTTGGATGATAAGAACATGGTTACATGGTATCATTTCTGTTTTTAGTTTTGTTGTAATTATATCATTTGTTATTTGCCTTTTATTTTAAAAATAATTTTGCTTTGAGTAAGAGTGTGTGTGTGTGTGTGTCATTCAATATGTTAAAAGCCAGAATGGCACATATTGAGGAAGGTTTGTAATATGCCTTAAAAGGAAGGATGCTGACAAACAAAAAAAAAAGGGAAGTGCTAAGAGCCAAGAGGAGTGCAACGTAAAGGCAGAATGCTGTGTTGTGCTCGTGTATCTCTTGAGTCAGATCTCTACTGACCTTTTATATTAGTCTACATCTGGCCAAAGGCTATAGCAAACCTCCTGATAAAATCTCAAGATGTGGAGCAAAATTCTGTACAAGGGTGCATTGCTGAAATTTCTGAAACTTGTCTTTCTCAGATGCTAATATTGTAGTTTTCTGCTATGAAGACTGTCTGATGCTCTCATTAAACAGCACTTCTAGTTGTCCTGCTAGCAACCCCACCTGTGTGTACACATTTTATTTCTCTCCTGAGCCATGTGGCCTCTTTGCTGGTCAGAGGAGCATCACAGATGATGGTCTGAGATCTGGGTCTAAAGCAGAAGTGATGAACTAGAAGGATACTTGCCTCTCTTTATACTCCTGTGCTTACCTATCTATTGGCAGCAGTTGATCAGTAATTGTTTGCTTATGATAATGGAAAAATGGGTCTCCATTCCACAGTGACCTTTCTCCCTTTGATAGTTGAACTGGAAATAGGTGTTGCAGTTTGGAGGTAAAGTACCATTATTCATAAGGCCACTATTGATTCTGAGTTTTGGACTCTGGATTTTACACATTAAGCATAAAGGGAAATGGTATAAGTCATTGGTAGTTTTTTGCCCTGCCTGATCAATAAGATCTAGTTGATTTACTTTCATACTTTCTTAACATGATTTCAAGGCTTTTTTTTAAAGCTTTTTGTGTACATACTCCCAATGATTTTTGTATTCTATCTCCTTGATATTTTTCAGTTTGATACCTTACATTTTCTTTTGACTTCATTTTGATATTTGATTGTCTTAGAAAATTGTTCATTTCTATTTGTTATATTCTAATTGTCAAAGAGACATTTGCTTAATGTATTGTTCTCCTCATGCTTAGCTGTTAGTACATCTTCTAAGTCTTTTCCCCAACATTCTCATTTATTTCTAATTCTTTCCTTCAGGGACTTCATTACAATTTTGCTATTATTTAAACTTTAAAAATAAAAATTATTGATTTTTTCAGAATTTCTAGCTGTCCTTATGACCAAATCATTTTTTAGATTTTTGCTTGCAGTTGATTTGGAAGCATTATGTTCTTCTAGATTTTTGTCTTGAGCATCTCTAGCAGCAACTTGCTCTTCATATTAAGGAGGTTAAATTTGTAACTATAATTGGAACTTCTTCTAGGGCCAGAGTATGTACAAATCTGGACCTTGTTTATTCATGGTTTGTAGCATATGTTGTGGTTTTACTGTTTCTTGCACTGATTATTGGATGTTGCATTCTTAATGTTTGCTGTAAGAAGCTTCAGACTTTCAGGCGGTTAATGAATTCTGACCTATGGTGAAATATAATTATTCCTCACCTGGACACAGGTTTACTAGTCTCTGACTTCAGTTTAGACCTGGAATTACAATCTAGATCATGCTCAATATTCCAAAATATTTATAATAACTCCAGTCCATCAAAATATAAAGCCTCTGATCCAGGATGAAGTGCATCCTTGATTGCTTCACTCCATGGATAAGAAATTGTGGTCACCCTTATAAAAGGGCCCCTTTCTTAGTCCAAACTGAATCCTGGATTCACATCTATGATTAGACTTATACAGTTGGTAATGTACTTTCCCTTCTACATATATTTAGACCCCAGCACTGATGGATCTGAAACTACTTTTTGACATAATAAAGAGCTCTCTGCAAGTTATCCTGGAAAGGTCTGCATCACAGCTAATTGGAAGAACCTCCTCCACAGCTTGGAAGACTGTGTCATTCTATACTGACATGGGCTAAAAAACTTGTTTTTTAGCTATTGTTTTCCTAATCATATACAGTTTTTTGCTTTTCTTTCATCTTTTTTTGGGATAGTTATGGTGGTGAGCTGTGCTGTACCATTTCCTTCTTTTATGATGTCATTGCTGGTTTTCTATTTATTCTTTGTACACTAAAGTATGTACATGTCATGGAATGCAATCTGTTTAATAAAAATGCAATCAAGGATAAAGTTATCTTCCAAGTGTGGTGTTGAGTATAGGGAACAAAAAGACAGAAAGCAAATTATTGTTGACCTCAATGAATTTATAGTCTGAATAAAAAAAAAACACATAGGGTTAGAGAGACCAAGGAATTACTTTGATCTAGAAAGTTAAAACAAGAGTTACTTGGCAATGGCAGAGTAAATGAGACGTACTGTTCTGTTGCAGTAGCAGAGTTTTGATTATGTGCCATGCTTCCAGAACTTAGCATATGTGGTCTGGGATTTATTGGGGTATGGTAATCCTCCTTGGGGAGATTAGGATCTAAATGATAAGTGAGGAAAAATGGTTCAAGTCAAAGAACAAAGTGAAATATAGATAGATCCTTTTTTCCCCTGAAAAAGGTAAACTAGAAGAAACAACAATCAATTAGGAGAGGGGGAATCCAAGACCCAAACCTACCATACATATACAGTAGATATTTAATACAATATCTTCACTGATTTTTGAAATCATATATTCTCTACTTTAAAGGAGGAAAAAATGAAAAATGTTTGCAAATGAATATATATTAGCATTAAGTGGATAGGAAAGGTCATAGATTATAATGCCAGGTTATAGATACAAACAGAAGATCAACAAAGGTTTAAATTTAAGGGAGCAGTGAAACATTTAAACTTTCAAAAAAGATAAATGTTTTTATAAATGGAAATTTGGGTGTTGGTGGGGAATAAGAAACTCAGTTGGAAATTGAGTTATGTAGTCAGTATTATATGCATACATACACATATATTATAATGCACAGAGTTAGGGGAGATCAAAATCAGATTAGGAAAATAAGTAACCTGGTTTAATTGGAGTGTATGAAGAATAGCATGAAATAATACTAGAAGAGCATATTAAAGCCTGATTAAAGAATTCAGTTCAATTCTATTCAGCAAATATTAAGTGTTATAATATGTCAGACGCTTTGGTGGTAAGGACGAAAAAACATAAAAGTGAGACAATCCTTACTATCATGGAGCTTACATTCTCCTAGAGAGATAATCAAATTATTAAATTCTTTCACAGATATGTTCAGATAAGTAAATACATGCTTCATATTCTATATATATATATGTGTGTGTGTGTGTGTTTATATATATATATATATATATATATATATATATATATATATATACCCATCTACTCATTTATATATGTATGCATATAAACTATTTTTTGAAGCAGAGAATAGGAACTGGGAGAATCAAGATAGAGACTGATACTTTTGAGGGAGTTTACAAGTTAGGAGAAGTAGAAGTGAGGAGGTAAAAGTGGTCAGAGGGAAGTCTGTGAAATGGATGATACAAGGCCAGGTATGATGAATGAAAAGATACACAGTATAGGGGATTAGGAGTATGTAATCTATTTGAAAAGACAAGATAGAGCCAGAGTGTAAATGGATTTCAAATTCCAAAAGTGGTTTGCTTTTCATATTTAAGGCAAAATGCAGCCAATGAAACTCCTTAAGTAGGGAAATGGCTTTTACTGTTCATTTAAAAGATGGTTTGGAAAAAGTTCAGTCTAGAAACAGTGAAGCTATTGACTCTTCTAAGAGACAAAGAGGCAAAGGGTAATATAGGTAGATAAAAGAAAGCTATAAAAAATTGATTCAACTTGCCATATGATTTGGTTTGGAAGAATAGTATAAAATTAAGAATCATTCCTAGGTTGCCAATTTGGATGAGTAGATCACTAGTAGTACCTTTGACAAATTTCCCTATTTACCTGGCAGAAACAGAAGTGATTTAAAGGAAAATCTAAAGAGTTTGTACTTCTAAAGTTTTGAGATTCCCACCTAGGTAATCTTTAAATGTAAAGCTTAAATTTTTTACTTCATTTGGTAGGGAAGTCATTAGAGTTTTTTCCAAAGGGCAGTGGCATAATCAGGCCTTAAATCCTTTGAAAAATCATTATGGTCATTAGATGAAGGTTCATTCCTCTTTTTTAAAGAAAGATTTTATTTATTTTGACTTTTACAATTTTTTCTCCATTTTTGCTTTCCTCCCCCAACCCCACAGAAAGCATTGTTAGTCTTGATATTGTTTCCATGGTATTCATTGATCTCAGTTGAATGTGATGAGAGAGAAATCATATCCTTAAGGAAGAAAAAGTATAAGATATAGCAAAATTATATAAGATAATAGTTTTTTTCCCCTAAATTATCTTTGGTCTTTGTTTCAAAGTCCACAATTCTTTCTTCTTTTTAATTTTCAACTCTTCTTAAAAAGAAATTTTTCAGTCAGTCTAGGCCATTCACACATGTTTCTAACTAAGCACTGAATCATTTAAGCTTTCATTAGGTATCTGTAAAAATATAGTCTTCCCTATTGCCAACAAATACAGCATTCACATCCCTAAACACAAAACCCCTCAATTTTGGACTGACCCTCTATCATCCTATATCTCTTTCTGATTTTTTAAGACTCACAGGAAAAAGAGTATGCACAGAATATTTATCTCTACCTCGTCTCCTCTAAATCCCTTTGAAAGCCCTTATCTTTCATCACCATAAAAAATGAAAATGCCCACTCACTCCATGATCAACAATGACTTTTATGACTATTTTAGTGAACTTTTCTTGAGCCTATTCATTTTTACCTTTCAAAGAATTTAATCCGTGACCAGCCCCTCTTCTTAGACATGTTGTATCTCCCATGTGTTTTGGTTGAGCTTGGCAAAAACTAGTTGACTAATATTTATCTTTCATTGTCAGGATTATCATCCATAACTTGAGTTATATACCTCCCCAATTATGTCTGGTTAATCTCATCACTCTCATGATCTTATTATCTCCCATGAATTCAATTATTATGAAGATTATGAAGATATCCCTTTTCAGCCCTTATCTTTCCCCCTGAACAACTTCAACTGACATCTTTAACTGCATGTTTAATATCCCACTTAGAAGTCCATTAAGATCCAAAATAAAAATGTCAAAATAAATTCCTTCTTTCCATCAAAACCCACCTCTCCTTAAATCTGGCAGGCAAGGTCATCCTATCAACATCTCAAACTCAACTTGTCAATAAACAAAGCTTCTTAAAGCTCACTCCTCTTTCGAACTTTCTTGTTTCTGTCAAGGGCTCTAACCTTCTATTGATAAAAAGTTAGCAAACTGATTATCATTGTCAACTCTTGACTATAACTACCCCCTCATAGCCAAAAATTGGCCAAATAATGTTTCTGTTCCTTTATCTTCATTAATACCACAATTCTCCCAAGTTACAGTCATTAATCACTTAGTCTATTAATCACTTAGTGCAATTCTAATTGGCCTCCCTACCTCTAGACTAACCTATTTTCCAATTCATTTTCTAAACAACCACAAAATTAAGATTCCTAAAGCATATATCTGACCATATCAGCCTTACTCTGTAACCTTAGTCTTGACTCATTGCTTCTAATATAATAAACTTGTCTGACATTTAAAAATGTTTACTATCTAATTTTGGTCTATCCATTCTAGATTACACATTTTCCCCTTTATGATTATGGCATCTCAGATAAATGTAACTAATTTTTTCCTCAAATATGATTTTTCCATCTCCCATCTCCATGTTTTTTGCATTTTGCACCAGTTATCCCAAATACCAGAATATATTAGATGCAAAGTTTTTGAGTTTAAGCATTGTCACACTTTTTTATTTGTATTCCTTATATAGATTCTCTCTCTCTCTCTCTTTTTCCTCTCTCTCTCTCTCTCTCTCTCTCTCTCTCTCCCCCTTTCTGTCTCTCCCAGTATACACAGACAGACAGACAGATGGATGATATAAATATATAGATAATAAAGATACGTATGTATGTATAATTCTGTAATATCTATATACATATCTAGATATCTAGATATATATCTATCTCTCTCTCTCTCTCTCTATATATATATATATACATATATATATGTATATATGTATATACACACACACACACACACACACACACACACACACACACACACACACAAGCTAGTGCCTGGCATAAAGATAATGGATTATCTTGTCAATTGATTAAAAAGCAGATGGATTTTATAGCAGAGAAACTGGAGGCAGTAAGACCACTTAAGAGACTATAATAACCTAGGTGAAAATAAAACAAAACAAACAAAACAAAAAAAAAGCACCTCAAAACTTTGTAGCCTATATTGTTAGAAAACAAGTAGTCTATTTTTGGCATTCTGATTTCAAATAGTTCCTGGCATTCTACTTTCAAATAGTTCTATAATTAGTTTTAGCTTATTATTTTTTAAAAAGAGCGCACAAAATTTTCCTTTTCCCTGCTTTTATTGGTAAGATTTTTTTTATGCTTCCCTATTGCTTCCTTTTAGTCTATAATCTAGAACACATCCAGCTTTAAGGAAAGACTGTCACATTCTTTTCCATTTTAATGATCTCTCCCTCTTCTACTCTTCACAAGGAAGTTATCACATGAATGAACAACATTACTCCAACTAATGATAAGGCTTTTGGGTATATTTTCTCTTAATCTCAGCATGCTGCTATGATCTTCTTGACTTAGCACACAGGTTTACAGCAACCCCACACACACCCTTTTATTGATGATACTGTTATAACCTCCTCTACCTCAGAGTCTTAGAATGCACATGGTCACCTATACACTTTCCTGCCATCCACCCTCAGCAGTTTTCTTAAGATTCTGAGGAAATAAAATGCAGATCTCCCTATGGAAAAGTTTGCAGACCTCTGATCTATGAATAGAGATTAAAAACTGGTCAGTATTCTCTTCAAAGCAGTTCTCCATATAGATGAAAACAGTTTAATAAATTGCCTTTCAACCTTTTTTCCTCTGGACTAGCTCCAACTTCTTTAATCTTTCCATATAAATCTTTCATTATTAATTTCTTTCTCTTTTTTTGAAACCTTTCCAATTTCTTCAAATCACTCATAAAATACAGAGATAAAACAAGTCATAGTATTTCAATAAGAACTTGTAAAATTTCTCCCTGATCAATTGCTCTTGACCCAAGTTTAAAACAGAAGAGATGACAATGTCTCTTACCTTTAGTCTCAGAAGTTATTAAGCAAGAAATAATAAATATTCCAAAAAGATGAATGTTGATTTCACTTCCCTAAGGTCAGGGAAGCTTTTGAAATCAGAGGAAATATGTTTGATTCCCTCTGTTTCCATTTACTGAATATAGAATGCAGCTTCTGTGAGAATTTATACAAGCCACATCTTTCTCATAAACAAAATGAATGGGACACACATAATTTGTAGATAATACACAAGATACACTGATAACAGGCATTTAGAAGAAAAAAATGTGTACAGGACACTAATCTCATTTTGCATCGTTGACAATTTCTCCATCACTTTCTTACTTATAATTAATAGAACAATAAAATTCATTGATTTGTAGCATTTGTCTATTTCCATACTGTAAATAATTACATTAAGAATATAATAATCAGCTCTGAGACTGACTCAAGCTAGCCCCAGCATACCCTTCCTTTGAGATCTAAACTGTTTTATAAGTTATGATTCTAAGAGAGCAAAGGGCATAACAGGTGAAAATTCTTGGTCCCAGGATATTCTGAGATGGAGTTATCCTAACATCAAAGAATTCAGAAACTAGCACAGCAAAACTAAGGAAACAGCATTTGAAGTAAGAAAAAGAGATTATTCAACCTTATTTGCTATAGCTCTACCTATATATATTCACAAATCCAGGTCTCAGTGCTTATGCCCATTTTAGTTTGATATTAATTAGAAAAATAATGACTATGTAACTTAGTTATGATAATTAAAATAGCATCTATTTTTTCCTTTAGGTGAGAAATGAGAAGAAATACTCATTTCAGGAAATACAAGCTATTAAAGAATTAAAATAATATTTTCCAAGAGTTTAGACACTATTCTCACTTGTAATCCTTAAGCTTAATATTATCTAAGAAGTATAGATAATGTATTACCATGACTAGTAATTTCACTGAATATTTTTGCAAAGCCCAGTAGGCTGTGATAAATTATAGAAATTGAGATGAGGAAAAATAAGACATGACTTTTATTTCATATGTTTAGTTTTAAACACTATTTTTAGAGTTCAGGTGATAGCAAAGATTACGTAATGTTTCAGCAGAATTTCAACATAGTGTCCCATCCTTCATTAAAATTGCATTTCAGCTCTTTTCTTCTATAGTGTTCCCTTCTCACTGCACCTTGAATAAAATATTGACACCTTTTACTCTCTAATTATCTTTGCCCTCTTTCCCTGTGAGCATATTCATCCTATTTCCTACTGGAAAATTTCTTTTTCTCCCCTAGATTTTTATAATGCTTTTTATAATTCATAATTAATATTGAGGTGTTAAAAAATTATCCTTTAAGGTCAATTAGCTTGGAGGTTTTTTTGTTTTATTTTTATCTGGATGTAATTCTGTTCTATTAGCACTTAGAAAAACTGGATTCATTTTAGGAAAAGGGAAGAAAAAATTATCTCTGTAGACTGAGATTTGCAAGACATATTGAATTATGACGTTCTTGTTACCAAATATCATGGAAATGGGTAAGATAGATATTTTTTCAATACTTGATATAATTGATGTAATAACATAAAGATAGATCACTTGTCATTTTAATTAGGCAAAAATATCCCTAATTATTGCCAAAGTTGTGTTCTGAGGGAAAAAATTTCAGGTGGAAAAGGAGGGTCTATATTACAACTGTACTGAAAAACAGAAAACAGTTCAGGTATCATTCTCCAAGGGAGAAGTTTGAGACAATCACCTCAGATAGAACTTACAAAGAAACAGAATAAAATTGGAAATGGTAAAATTGCTTCAAATTATAGAATGATTTTTTTATACAATTACCACAAAACCTAAGAAAGAGTGGTCTTTTACACCATCTTCCAAAATTTCCATTTCAATATCTCCATGCCCAGCAATTTTCTCCAACATTTCCTGAAGTTCATCAGTTTACTAATGCCCTCTTAATCCTTTAGTAACACTTTTAATATTTTTCTATACAGTGTTTCCTATATCCCATCACTATCATTGAACAAGTTCAAAGACTTCAAAGCATTGTTGTTGTTAATGTTTTTGTCATTTGTTTCATTCATTCTCATATTCTTCACGAACGAACTCCAGAAGTAAAGGTATCAAATCCTTTCTCAGATTTTGCTGCGTTATTTTTAATGCCTTTATTAGTGGCAAAAGCAAAAATAAATATTGATATCTTTTGTTCTTTCTCAACTTTGCTTTCAATACATCGATTAATAAAAGACTCTTTGAGTATCTAATTTGGGATCCTTAATTAATTTTACATTTTCCATGCGTTTTCTTCAGTTGGCAAATATAGAGTCCATGCATCTACAAAGATGCCCTCTCCTACGCTAGAGAAACTAACCGACATTCGATGCTCCTGTTGCTTAGCAACAACTCCTCACCCAACTGACGCGTTCCTTCTGCACATGCGCAGTCGGTTCCATTAGAGGTCTGAAGAGGATTAAGATGGATTCAAAGGGTGTCTTAAGGAAAAATGAACTTGGGCTTGCCATGGTTTTGGCAGTGTCTGTGGGATCACATAGATCCTCCCAAAGGGAGAACAGGGAGAAGGAGGTGGCATATTGCTCCTGGAAAGGCTTAGCAGCTCTTATGCTCCCCCACAGTTCAGTTTTCCATTGAGAAGAAAAAGAGGGCAAATTGGGGAGGGAAGGACCATCCTAGTTACCGAGATAGAGAAAATTTAGAAAATACCTCTGCGATTTACAGGAGTAACGAAAGTCCCCAACTTGGGTAACTTCAATAACTTTGAATTAGCCAGGAGGATAAAAACAATTAGGGGCAAAATGGTTGCTATTATGCCTTTCAAATGCAGTTGATTTCCCTATTACAGTGTGTGCTCAGTGGTGGTTGTTAAATAAATGTTTACTGATGTATTATTTTATTTACATGGAATACATCAAAATAAAATTAGTTATTTCATAGGCTGCTGTGTAGAGAACTTTGGAAATCCTGTTATCCCTTCCACCATTACAAGATTTATATCCCTTCCATTTTATAACATTTTATGTATATATCTAATTTGAGCATCACTATGATTATTTGTGATAGATTCTTGTACTTTAAAAAACTGAAAATAAGAATTCCTTGAAACCATCAAGCTATTATAGAACCTTGAACTTCTAAATCCTATTTCAATGTTCATTACTTTATCCTGTATCCAATTCTGAAATCTGAAAAACACTCCAATGTTTTTATCTTCTTTCAAATCCACTCTTAAAAGTTATGTGTTTAATGTAATTTCAAAAATATTTTTATCATCACACGTTATTTTAGCCAGAGAAGAAGGTTGAGAATAAGTAGAATTTGAGTTCATATTTCAGACCTATTTTTAAAAGCTTGTACTCAATGTTATGTATATAATGAGTATAACAAAAATATGATGCAGTGGATAGAGCACCAGCCCTGGAGTCAGGAGTACCTGAGTTCAAATACAGCCTCAGACACTTGAATTACCCTATGTGACTTTGGGCAAGCCATTTAACCACATAGCCTTGCAAAAAAAAACCCTTAAAAATATTTTTAACATCTGCATTAGGTACATAACTTGAAGGCATAATACTTATATGTTCCTTTGGAGTTTATTTTACAATCTAAGATCTCCTGCTCTGCATTGTTCCAGAAATGAAGTGTTATCCAAGTCACTTTAGTTAAGCACTCTACATAAAGTGCTGTTTATTTACCCGGTTCTTCCATACAATAATAATAATAATACCTAGATATTAATACCCGAGGGAAATAATAGATTTTTCTCCTGCCAAAAATAGCCTATTGTGACTTGATTATTTCTTGATAATCTAATTTCCTTATTTTTCCTAGGCTAAACCTATGTTCTTTCACATCTCATACCTGTTATGAAGCATAGTTCCTCATATATTTAGCAGTTATGGTAAAGCTGCTGCTTCTCAGTCATTTCTCCAGATAAGACAGCACAACAAAACAAAATTCAAAACCAGAGGAGGAGTAGAGTTGAGTAATCATGACAAAATACATATTTATGAAAGGCTTAATAACAAAATTTTGATCGTTTTAAATTAGTTCTATTAAAATGCAACTTTCTGATACATCACTAGCTTTCATAATAGTATCAGTACTTAACCTGCTCTGGCACTTTTCTACTACCTTTTCTGTATCATTCTTTACTACCACTTCCATGTGCAAGTTGTCACTGGCTATAGTGTGAATAATCTAGTTTTTTTTAAAAAAAACTAGTTTTCATTGATTGACTTTTGGTAAGCTGTAATTTTTATGATTTGCAGTCATATAACCTCTTCTGAGGAATTTTAATGATTTAAAAATACTTTTGAGGCAGTAATTTGCTTTAGGTAATTGAAAATCCCCTTCATTTTCCCTTATCATCCATCTCACCTAGATCCAACATCTATTAAATTACACCCTCAGATCATGGACCTATCTTTTATGTTGGAACTAAAGAAAATACTCTTAATAGGTTACTATTTCTAATAATGTGAAAAATCCCACTTAGTTTTCTTGTGTAGCTTTTAGAAGTGATCTCTATTGGGTGGTTATGGATTCCAGTAGTCCCTCTCTGGCTTAGGGCAATCAGTACAATGCCGCCTTCAAGCAAGAGCGTTTGGAGAAACTCTTCTATTAGAACAATTTTGTCTCATCTGCAAGACCTGAAATAGACATTCTCTTTACTGCCAATGAATATTTCTTACAGGCACTGTCTATTTTAATTTTTTTTATTTTATATTCCTAGCACATAATACACAAACATACATGTTATAGGTGCTTTTAGTATATATGTTGAGTTGAAATAAATGATCTTACCCCCCCCACCAGAAAAATTAAATGTTCTTGAGATTGATTTCTTTGTTCTCTTTGCAACTTGAATCCTTTTGTAGATAATGTTTCTAGTTTGGTATGTGTCAACTTGATCTGTTCAACTTGATCATTAGAGTTGAAAAATAAGTTCATGTTAGCAAGGGTTAGTGATTTATATCACTTAACCCTTTTATCAGCACTGTAGGTAGAAATATGCAGGCATAGCCAGTTGTTCCTTTAAAATAATGTCATCTGTGAATGAATGTCAAAACTTGGCAGAGGCCAATCTGATTTTATGTCAATAAAGCCCCATGTAAAAGTCAGCATACTTCATGTGCAAAATCAAGTTTAATATTCTTCTAAGAAAAGTTTACTTAGGTTTGTGGTCCTGTCTTAGTTATGTAAGCTCTTCCTTATTCTTATTACTACATTAACACATTCACTCTCACATTTAAATCTCATGGAAGATTAATAGAATCTGAATCAAAAGGGACCTAAGAAATCGAGTAGTGAAGCCAATTCCTGACTTGAAATCCCTCCTTCGATATTCTTGAGAAATAAATATCCATCATTAATTTAAATAAATTGATGAGAAACTCACTACTCTTATTGCACATTTAACTTTCAGACAGCTTCATTTTTCCCCCCTTAAAAATAGTTACCATTTGACTCCAATTACCCCATTGCTCCTCCTCATATATTATGTGGCTAAACAGAAAATGTATTATCCCTCTTTCTCATAATCATCCTTCAAACTATTTGAAGGTACCTTTCATGTGTCCCCTACTTTTTTTTTCTCTTTAGGGTTGAATGTTTCAGATGCTTTAGTTGACTTTAGAAGTTTCCAGGATCTTAACAGTTTTGCTTGGTCTACTGTACGATAGGAATGTCCAATTTGTAAATATCCTTCCAAAAATATGCTTACACATGAACAAAATATTTCAGATAAGGCCTTCCACACACAGCAGAATAACACTATGTTCTTTCTATGCCCCCCCTAATTAAAGCTAAAATGATGTTTGCTATTTATTTTTTGTTTTTGACTCATTAACTTTTCAGGTGACTACCATACTCTTAAAAACAAGCTAAAAATGCCACAAATGTAACTGTTGTCCAATATTTTATTCTCTGTTTTTGATAAATGAATATTTTTGAGATTCAGAAATGATGGATATCCATGATCTGGGTGATTCAATTAATTTTGCAAAAAGTAATCTACAGTAAAAGGATACTTAAATGTTTATTCACATTAATCATCTAACATATAGAATAATTTAGTATGTAGGCAAACTGGTTAAGTAATGATATATTTGATATTCTCAAAAAATATTTGATGTTTTTCTCTATTTGTAAATTCTATTTCTCTAATATCTACAGACATTAGTGAATTCTTTCAAACAGAATTTTCACTATATTATTATGACTTTAATTGCTATAAACAGAGAATCTCATACCCAAATAGGACCTTTTGCTAGCATAAGAAGGAAGAGAATTAATTTGGAGGAAAGGGATTCTGCATTTGTATTGAGAATAACTATGAAGAAAAAACACTTATAACACTGAAGTACCTTAACCTGGACATTAAATGACTTGCAAGGAAAACTACGTGGATAAGAGTAAGACCTTGGTGGAGTAGTATAGCATCATATTTGAAGTGCTCTGGGACTTAGATCACCCCTTTGTATCTGCTTTTATCCTATATACCTGGTCAATAGTCTTCTGCAAGAAATTATACAAAAGTGTTGTATGTGTATGTGAGTGTGGATGATGGGGATCAAGGCTTAGTAATAGCTATAAGGAATTTAAGGTTTATAAAGCTTTACATGTTTTTATTAAATTTTATCCCCTTTTATCCTCACATCAATACTATTATTGAATTGTTCAGACATTATTCTTATTTTTCAGAAGAGGATATATTACTTGCTGTGGCTTCCCAGTTTTTTTTTTAGGTTCTTGCAAGGCAAATGGGGTTAAATATTTAAGGTTTGCCCAAGGCCACACAGCTAGGCTGTGTTTGAGGTCAAATTTGAACTCAGGTCCTGCTGACTCCAGGGCTGGTGCTCTTTCCACTGCGCCACCTAGCCATCCTGGTTTCCCAGTTATGAAATGGTATGACTACATAACTAGTAATTAGAAGAGGAAAATAAACTAATCTCTTCTGACTCCATGTACAGTACTCTTAGCATTATGCCACTATACACTGCACAGCCCTGCCATCCTTCAATTCAATGTATAAACCATACAAACTAGTTCATCTGTAGAAACTTAATGTTTCAGACCCTGCATGCCAATCATATCTATTAGAAAATCTGAATAATAATGTTTTGTGTTGTAGATTCAACCCAAAGCTGCATATATGAGAGCGCAAACCTGAGATCACCCTCCCCCCACCTCTGAGCAGGGCTCCTGTCATTTAGAAAGGTGAAAGACTATACTGCTTGATGGAGCTATATGTAAATGTGCACCCATTAGACTACATATCATGGTTTTCTCTATCAAAATATGTAACCTCATCACTTTGAATTCTCTAGGAGCATCTCATTGAAATTTAAGATTTTACTAAAGGATCAATGTGATTAAATCCTGTAGGCCCAAAATCTTCCAAACATAAAGTTCTACAATGGTATTTCCTCAGTGTCTCCTAGTCCTTGAACATATTTAGTCTATTTTTATACCTGACCAAAACTATTACTAGTATTCTCTTCTTGTTATTAGGAAAAAAAGTTTTGACTTCTTGAGTTCCTTTTATATACTTTTGCTCCACTGCCCTACAAAGGAGAGCTAGACAGCATGGGCTTTAGAAATGGAAGATATGAAAGAGGAATATTATAATCAATTCCTGGGGCAAAGGATTTAAGGGATTATGCTTTTGTCCCTTTACCCCGGGAAATAATTTCCTTGGTTATATCAGGATTTAGTGAATGAATGAAATGTACGGGTCAATGAAAATGTACAGGCTCCCGAGTTTTTGGAAAATCTCTAATAATTATCTTTTAAGAGGTTACTAATTATTTCAATCATCTGATTCTACTGTTCTTTTTCTTATCTATGTTTTAAACTCTATTGGAGCCTAAAAACATCAGAAATTGAGAAACAGCAAATAATTATTTTCAAATTTCAAATGCATTTTCTCCACTCTTTTCCAAAAGATTTTAAATCTTGATTTTGAGTCCTCTCTTTTGAAATTAATTTACTTTTAAAATAAGTATAAATCTTCTCTTCCTGGGAGATTCTGTTGCCTATTCTGGCCTCTGCTCAAAATAGCCTCTTTTAATCTCCCTCCCCGAGTCACTATTAAAACAAAACAATAGAAAAGTTATAGAAATTAGAAGTATAAAGGTCTCCTACTATCTAATCTAAAAGGAACATGGCAAATACAATAGAAAATGCAATGTCTTTGAAGTCAGAGGACTTGGGTTCTGGGTTTGAATCCTGCTTCTTGACTGTTATTATCTATATGACTGGACATATCATTTTATCACTTAATCTCATTAGATCTTAATACTCTCTTTGTAAAATGACAGAGATTATAGATGATTTCTGAGACCCCTTTCAGCTCCAGATCTACAATTTTATTAATATTATTATGCAAGTAATAAATGTCTGATATTAGTCATTCAAGATTTATTTATGCTTTTATAACAAAGATTTAATTAACAATCTTTTGTGACAACTTCAAAGTTGTTTTATATATTGCTAAGCTATATCTAGTCAAATGTTCTACAGGTCTTCCTTCTCAAGAAATAAATGTCAAATAAAAACCTAATTGATTTTATTATTATATTGAAATGTAGATTTTGGTGATTGTATCTCTTAAACTAAGGATAATTACAGAACAGCATTAAGGTTTTGATGCATAAGTGTTTTATTAGCCATGAAATTGTAACTATGATGACTAATCAGAATTCATAAAATTATCAGAATTCATAAAAAAGAAATGTTGAAATAAAAGATGAGTTAATGAAAAAGCAATCTATTCAGCACTTATTCCTGTTTGAAGTACTAAGGATCAAAACCAAAGCTGCTAATACAGACAACAGACAAAAAGGAATAGTGACTAGGGAGGGATTTAAAGTTGAAAGAATAGTGAATGTAGTCATAGGGAAATAGATTGACACATTCTTTCTGGGAGCAGTGATGAATTTGATTTGATTATGCTTCCACTATGATTCAGATCTTTCCTTCTAGCCAAGTCTAAAGAGTAAAGATCTGTAGATGAATAGTCTTGTGAATGTGAACAATTAATTCCTCATTTTTCTTATCTGTAACATGGGTGTGATAGTTAATAGTCTTTTAAGAAACAGCACTCTAATGATAGTGTGCGACATTCATTTTTCCAAGATTTTTGAATTGCCATGACAAGTTTGAAACCTTTGAATTTGGTGGCACATCAACATTTGAGATAAAATACATTTACTTTAACTATTCAAGTCTTTAGCTTCATTTTTCTCTGACTAAACTCAAATGGACCTGAAATTTCAATAATTTGGAAGTCCCGTACAATCATGCAGATAACAATCTATGTCTACCTTTCCATAGTCTGAGGGCTCATTATTTGACCAAAAAAAAAAGTTTCCAATTGGGGGAAAAATGAGTATTGACATAATATGAAATGTTACCTGTCGGTAATCTTGAGAAAAGGCATAACAGATTCAAAAATAGGGTATAGTTAAATCACATAAGCCTAATTAGGATTGTGTGTGTGCATGTATACATGTATGTGTGTGTGTGTATGTGTGTGTGTGTGATATGACTTTAATTTGGGCAATCTTTGCTTCAGTGTTCATGAAGAACAAGAGCTAACCATTTTATATCTATTTTATTTCTATGTACTACAGCAATGTTCTTCCTAATGGTTGCCTTGAATTTATAGAGTACTTTATAATTTTTCTTGAGGTGGGGTGCTATTCAAAAAGATCCATTTTTTTGCATTTGACTTTGCAACTTTAGTTGATTTTGTTGGCCTTATTTATCTCTGATACAGAGATAATTTCCACAGTTTGTTGATATTAAAGGAAAACATGTCTTTTGGAAAGTTGGGAGCAAGGAGTTTGACAGTGGTTAGTGATTTTGACAGACTGAAATGGCATTAGATGAGGAGTGGTATATTAATGATTGTATGCTAACATTTATAGTATCCTGTAATGAAAAGATCACAAAAAAATTGCTCTATCAAGTGCATGAAAGAACAACAATAATGAATGATATGGACACATGCTGTCAAAAAGGGTGCAAATAGACAAGGTCCTCATCAAATAAAGTATTGGTTATACTGATCGCTCCCTGCTGTGACTCATCATAAAGATAAATGACCAGATATGGAAGCTGACAGATGGTGAATGACAATTTTATAATTGGGTAGTAAGTTTAAAGCTCACTGTAACTGTTCATACAATGATGTAGTTTTCACCTAGGTTATGTGTCTTTCAAAAACATTTCTATAAATTCTTTTTCTATTTTTTCCTCTCTCCTATGTATATCTTCATTGCATGTCCTATATTTTAAAGAAAAAATATTTATAATTTCTCTAGAAAATTCCATCATGGACTTTAAACTATAGATTTCCTAATCTAGTACTTGTAAAACTGAAGGAATGAGAATGAACTGAAAATAACACTCAAATTCCTGAATGAGTATTATTCTCTCTTTTCACAAACAGATTATAATGGCTTTTGAAGAATAAAACCCAGGGCTTTGAAAGTTACTAATCAACTATATAATCATAATGAACTGTCCATTTATTCTTTTTTAGAGTTTTTGAACAATTCAGCATCATGATGACTGCCAGTAGTCTTGATTGCCTCTAATCTCAATTTCAATTATAAAACTTACTTTAAAATACTTCTAAATGATACCACATTTATTCCTGGAATTTATAATATATACAAAGTTATACAAAGAATAAAAATATTCCTGTTGATCTTTTAAGTTTCAGCTATCAAAATAATCATGGGTGATAAGGAACTTATACTGTAATTTATTGGAGAAAATTTCTGAAGAAAACACATGTAAAAGCCCATCTTCAAGAATGGACAACTGAATTTACAATGGCAATTTATAATAATTTTCAATGTAAATAATAACCACTTTAGAAATTTTAAGTCTTATAAAATACATTTCTTTAAATACATTCTTATAAAATGCTTCTCTACTTTTGAGGAGGAAAGGCATGTGTTTTATCCATTAGAAATCATATCTTCTCAAACTCATTTCTTTTGAAGCTCACTAAAAGAAAGGAAAAAAATACACCTAAACCTCCTGACTTTGAAGTGTTTTCTCCTGGTGTCATTGGATAACCTTAAGGTTGAAAAGACAATTGAGAGAAAGACAGAATAGGATAATAGGACTGAAGGATATTAGCTTAAACCAATAAAAGATTGCTATTAGCAAAAATTTTATAAATTCCTTAACTTTACAGTAGTATTTATAAGGGAGGTAACATTTTCATTAGTATCTCTTTTCTCTAGAATGGCCTCTAGATCTTTCTTTGGTTTTATTGGAAATTTGAAATGTACAATGTATGAATTTAGCTCAGAGTAATTTTAATAAAATCTCTATGAATAGTCTGTACTCTACTCTTATTGTTTTATAGACTTAAGAATCAATGATTGGTATGCAGTGAGGAATTGGAAGTAGTTTATAACTATTTTTTTTGCCTCTCTCTCTCTCTCTCTCTCTCTCTCTCTCTGCTTCTATTAGCCTACACAGTAAATCAACAAAAGAAAATCATCCTACAAAATAATACATTGTAATCCATTTGTGAAATCTAAGACATGTTGTTATACTTCTGTGTGTCATAGATCTAGGGTACTTAGGAAAATACTAATCAATAGATATCGGTATTTGGTGGTCTTATGTTTAAACATTTTTTCCAAACATAAAGAGAAAAAAATCTATATTTTTCCCTAACATCCTTAACATCCTTAAACATTTCTTCACCTAACCTTTACATGGTCCATACTTCACACTCTATATTCCTCATGAACCCATTAAAAGTGACTGATTTCCAAGAAATTCCTTGTGGCTTGTATTTGAATTTTTATAAACACTCTGACTAAATGAAAGCTAACTTCTCTTAATCTTCTGCTGTGAGGATTTGATAATACCCTATGAAAAAGTGCTAAAATGGAGAGTATCCATCCCCACAGTATTGTAAAAGCTATGGAGAGAAAAGAGCAGTCAAATTTGTTAAAAACTACATATAAGTAAAAGAGGATAATAAGGATGACGAAAATAATTGAGATTTAACATCTTAAGTGATTGTTGCAGGAGGAGATTCTCTATAATTAAGAGGTTGGAAGTCAAGTTGTCAGAGGAAAAGAGGTAACTAATGAGAAAGTAAAGGCAATTGTCTTTTCTAGAAATTTGGCAGTGAAAAGGAGGAGGTTTCTAATTTGAAGGGCAAGGTCTAGTGAAATATTTAAAGATGGGAGGAAAATAGGATATGATGGAATCAAGACCATAAGTGTTGAAGGATACAAAAAGTTTAAGTAGGGGAAAATCCAGTGTATCAGGGTATGTGAAAACTACCTCAAAGACTGGAGAATTTTTTCCAAACATTACCTTGGAGAGATGGGCGATGGGGTGTCAACATTTAGCATTTCTTGGGAGTAATCTAAAAATGATGAAAGAACTTTGGGGCAACAATTCAGAAAACCTTTGTCTCAATCCCACCTATGGTTTGCACTCATAGACTGTAGTTCTCTATGGAAAGTATTTTATCATCACCTTACAACTAGCATCTGTTAGACACCACTAGGGCCATACCTGCTAATATCTTCCCCTGAGACCAGGACCCATTTCTACATAAACAAGGAGATTTAGTCTTTGACTCAATATAATTTGTCATACACTAGCTTCAAAAACTCCCAAGATGCAGTTAGAATATTCTGGGTGAGGGATAGAGTAGGTGTCTCTCATTTTATACAGTTTCCTCTCCCTTGTTCCTATCCACTACTACAGAGCAAGTAGCTTGAACATGGTAGCCAAAAAGGTTTCAATTAGTCAGAAAATCTACATTTTCTGCCATCTTCATATCTTCCACAATGTGGCTTAATTTCACCCTTACAAACTACTATCATTAATCTTGAATTGCAATCCCTCCAGGTTTAAAAACAATTATATTTCCAAAACTCAATACCAGAAAAGTCCTTGAAGTTTAATATTGATCAGAAAGGGACAGGAATCAATGCTCAAACTATCCCATTTCCATTTAGGGCCACAGCAGAAAACCCTAAGTGAGCTCACCATGCCTTCCATTTGTTTCTCACAATCCATTCTTGACACAAGAAGAAATATAGGGTAGTATGTTGCACTACAAATAGCTACTATATGTGGAGGGCAGAAGTTATTGAATCATAAGAGTCTTAAGGGGAAATTTATACTGTAGTGGTGGTGGTGGTGATGGTGGGTGGTGGTGGCGGGAGGAGTAAAAATTGTTCTGAACCAATTACTTTGTGGTATTCAGTAGCATATATAAGAAGAGAACATGTACATTAACACATTAATCTAGCTCACATTGTACTATTTTCCCCTTAAAATGCTTTATTTTTAATTTATGAAAAAAGACATCTCTCTAAAATAATAATAAAACAGATTAGGCATAAAACTGCAAATTTACTATGTACAAATTTGCTATTTCTTTCAAAAATGTAATAAATTACAATGTAAATTTTTTTTTCTTCCCTCCTCCCCCTTGCCCTAGAGATGGCTACCATTAGGAAAATTTATATATATATATATATATATATATATATATATATATATATATATATATATATATATATATATACACACACATATGTATGTATTTGATATACTTCTATTTGTCATTTCTTTCTCTGGATGCAGAGAGCATCTTTCTTCACATGTATAGGTGACACTTTTAATATATTTAGGGTTGAGGAGGAAGTTGTTGCTCTGATTGTTGCCAAGTTTTTCAGAATTAGTTGTACGTCTGCCCTTCCCCCTATTTTTTAAACTTATACTGGCAGCCATGATTTCACTCTCCTTGATTACACCCCTATGCAATTGGAATGGGTCTTCCAACTAGTCTTCTTCAGCTTAACCTGAAAGTCCCAAAATCTGATACTAAAAATTATGAACATCACATTCTTCTTCACCCAGAAAGGGGTCTCTGTGGCACAATAGAACATTTAATCTAGTTCTTACAAAATCTTTAGGGTATTCCTTATATTATATTTTATTACTATTATTATCTTTCCCAGGCAATGATCCTCCAAGTTTTTTTGACCACTCATCATAATCTGTAGGCAGTGCCTAAACTGGAGCAGTTCATCTCCATTCCATGCCTAGGTAACAGTTTTCTTGGACTTCTCCATCTCTCAACTAGACACTTAAATCATATTTTACTTCCTGGGATAGATACAAATCTCAAATGGGATTTTAATGTTTCTGACTTTCATTCTGGATTGAAGAGGTGAGCACAGTTGCTTACTGAAGTTTTATTTCCTTCCCTTCCCAATATGCAGATACTCACTGTCAGATCTTCATTTTCCCCCTCTCAAAATATAACCAGCCAATAAAAGCTGATAACTGACATACCCCAATAAAATTTATATCTTCCTTTCTATCCTCAGATTCTCTGGAAGGTAGAAATCAGTGGAGTTGGCTTCATATGCTATTTTTTTTGTCTCACATTCTATTGTTATTGTTATTTCTGGACACTAAGAATATATGATACTATATACTTAAAGAATGCCCAGGATATTGACTTTTATTTCACTTTTCTGGGGCTATGAAAAAAACATTGTCTTGAATATACCCCATTCTGATATGCAGTAAAATAAATTTCTGAAGAAATCACTCATTGATGGAAGTAACTGACTCAAACTGACTAAACTAAGTGTTCAAACCATAACCTATATAACTATTGATTCCTTTAAGAACATACTGAACCTTGAGGCAAATGTTTTCTCACTTCACACTTCCACTCTCCCCTCCTGCTGCAGCTGTGATCCTAAAACAACCTGTAGTGGAACATGTATGTTTTATTCACTATGTATTGTAATACTGACTGAAGGTGAGGAGGTTGTTAGTAAGCCTAAAAAATTTAACACACACCTTTTTGTGCCTGTGCGAATGTTATACCTTGTATTCAGAGTTGGAAAGGACCTCTTTCATGAACAAGAACTGAATAAATAGAAATGTCATTCCACAACATATCAGGCAATTGCCATAAAACTTTAAAAGGATGGAGGAACGTACTACCCTCCCATTCATTGCACCTTTAGAAAGCTCTAATTCTTAGAAAGTTTTTTTCTTAATCAAGCCTAAATCTGCCTATCTGCTTAATTTGTTACTCGTAGGCAGCCTCTTACACTTTTGTATGGCTGTAATCATTAGGAAGCTTTTCCCTCACATCAAGCCTCTATCTGCCTCTTTGCAGCTTTTGTTCATTCATCCTAGTTCTGCCCATTGAAGGTAGGCAGAGTAGGTGGTATTTCTCTTTCACATAACAGTCCTTCAGGTAATTAAAGACAAGCACATTCACCATCTTATTCTTTTTCCATGCATCCATTTCTTTTGACTGATTTTAGGACCTGATATTCCCTATTTGAGGCAGCTCAGGAGTTTGGATTTCTGGGGTCATCTGAAAAATATTTATTTACTCTGTATGATGGATGTGTCTTTTTTCCTGTAATGAGACCCTCAGGACACATGGCAATTGTCCTCTTGTTTCGTCTTTTCTTCTTGATCCATTGTCAAAAATTCTATAGAATTTGATTGTCTGATTTACTTTAACCTAGGCAATATTTTTTAGTGAGGAAAGAATTATCCTCCTCCTACAAAGCCAAGACAAACATGATGATGCCCTTTGTTTCTCCCTTTAGTTTTGATCCTTTTACTCTCTCACATCTCAAGCTTTAGCAATCCCTCTATAATATTCCACACAGAATCCACTTACTAGTTTCTTTTTCACACTGTCCTTCATTATCATAAATCCACACTAGGATATTGAAAAGCTCTTTTACTGATACTTTGACAGAAAGTTTGTAAATAATTCCCTAATTATTGGTTCCCATTTCCTTGAAGTATTCAGAAAACTGACTGTGCATACTGACTATGCTTGATTGGAGCATCTATTGCTTAAAGATTTTAGTTGTTTTTTTCCAGTATTATTGAGCTGCATGTGATAGCTAACTGTTATAGTTTGCATTTAAATTGTCTGTGAACTCTATTACTCCCTGGTAACTGAGAGTTTTTTTCACATACAAATAATACATGTGAAATACTATTCTATGGGATCATCATTTTTCCTGTGGAAGAAATCAGGGGAAATATCATAAGAAATAGCTCCTTTTTTCTATCTCTTCGTACTAAAGTTTCCTTGCAAGTCCTGGATCTTGACTGATTAAGGTTCTGGTCTTTATTCTTGTAATTTTAGCTCAAGAAGCCTAAAAGTCAGAGTTTATATCTTTATCTTAGAATTCTTATTTCAAGTGCAAGCTGGAGGGATAGAGTCAAGATCTCAGAGTAAAGGCAGGCACTCACCTGAGCTCTCCTCCACAACCCCTCCAAACAACTTTACATAATGACTCTGGACAAATTTTAGAAAGGCAGAACCCATAAAAACGGCAAAAAAATTCTCTAACCTGGGACAAATATCAAGGCTGGCAGCAAAGGTTGAGAGTGGAGCACAGATCATGCCAGTGCAGATGAGGCCCCAGCAAACAAGGCAAACCTCTGGGGTGAATCGGTGGTGTCAGTAATGGTCTCTGGAAGTCTCACCCCACAAGATTGTAAAGGGGTGAGATCAGTGAACGATGAGAGATTTACAGGGGTCATCCCTTTGCTGGCACTAGGGACAAGACTCTTGCATTGCCTCTACTTGAATCTGGGTGGCAGTCCAGGGCCTTAGTCCCAGGGCAAGGAAGAGCACTAGCATAGCAGATCTTGGGGCTGTAGGGGGAATAAGGACTCTGGTCATAGTTCAATTTCCAAGTGGAAAAGAGTGCTTGTGGTCCCTCACAGATCAGTGCACAAGATAGAAGAAACCCTCCACTCTGTTCAAACCACCTTGGAAGAGGGGAAAACTTACTGGTCCCCAGAATTACCTTTGAAAACAGCTGCATGTTAACAAATTGTGGTATATGTATGTGATGGAACACTTGTTCTATTAGAAACCAGGAGGGATGGGAATTTAGGCAAGCCTGGAAGAATTTGCATGAACTGATGCTGAGTGAGATGAGCAGAACCAGAAGAACATTGTACACCCTAACAGCAACATGGGGGTAATGGTCCACCTTAATGCATTTGCTCATTCCATCAGGGCAAAATCAGGCACAATTTTGGACTATCATTGATGACGAATAATATCTGTATCAAGAGAAAGAATTGTGGAGTTTGAACAGAGACCAAATAATGTTACCTTTAATTTTATTTTTTTATCTTTAATTTTTAAAAAATCAGTTATCTATTATGTAATTATGTAAAACTTTGTTTCTTCCTTAAAGATATGATTTCTCTCTGATCACATTCAACTTAGATCAATGGATAACATGAAAACAATGTAAAGACTAACAGACTGCCTTCTGTGGGGGCTGTGGGGGAGGGAAGCAAGATTAGCGGGGAAAATTGTAAAATTCAAAATAAAATCTTTCTTAAAAAAACAACTGCTTGAAAAACCTGAATCTTGGGGGGAGGTGATGCTCCCTCTACTCCAGAAGAAGAATCCAGTTTAGTATAAGGGTGAAAGTCAAGAAACATGTTGGAAAATGAGCAAATAGAAGAAAAAATAAATGCTGACTATAGAAAGTTACTATGGTGACAAGGAAGATCAAAACCCAAATTTGGAAGAAGCCAAGAAAGTCAAACTCAAACTCTTAAGCAGCAAGTAAAACTTGATTTGGTCCCAGAACATAGGAACTTCAAAAAAAACATTATTGTATAATTATTTCAATATCTCAATAGAATTTCCTATCAATGTGGATATTTCCTTCATGTTATAGATTGCAAAAAAATCATGCTTTCTCATCTCATGTATTTTTTATTCAGATTTATCCATAAATATTCCATGAAGATTTCACTCAAGTTATGGTAGTGAAGGCATTCTTTTTCTTTATATATATTCAATATGAACAATACTCAATAAAATATTCAAGATTCACACTTTATTATGTCATCCTTATTTTCCAATCAGGTTCTAAGAGAAAAAAATATGAACACACATGCTTTTGGGTTGAATCTGCATTATTAACACTTCCTGAAGTCTAAACAATCAGCAAAATGATAAATTAAGTTCTTGCTTATAGAAAATTTCCCATTTCTTAGGTTCAAATGGTTGCAACAAAAATTTAATGATTGTAACAGGCATGTTAGAATATCTAGTGTACCCCTTGAAGTTACATTTGATAACATGTTAGAAAAATACTTGTAAACTATTTTTTACCACCTTGCATCTTTCTATCTGTTGCCTTCTTACTCCCTCCAAAATATATTCTCAATCTTACTATACTAAAATATATTTTTGAGGCTTTGCTCATATTCTGCTTTTCTCTGAAAATTTTTCCTTTTAGCACTACCATTTCTTTAAAAAATATTACTGAGTGACTTTAAAGCTTGTTATAAAAGGCCTCCAGAGAGCAGAAGGAAAAAGAGAAAATAGTGGAGGGAGTTACTTTGGAATGAGCTGGATGATATAAGTAGGTAGCCTATATAGCATCATGGAAGACCTGGATACTATCATATCCAGGAAAATAGCTTTTCATCTGACTTATTGACATTCACATTTATTGTTAATAAGATTATATCCTCCCTTCTAATTATGCTAATTATGCTGAGAGTATTTTAAAATAAGCTCTTTTATTTTATTTTCGGGTGATGAAATTAATATAAAATGACTAGACTCATCAGAAACCCTTTTCTGCATTTTACTTTACCACATGTAAGTTAATACATAAATCTACATTCATACATACATGCATATATATAATATACACATATGTTACATATAAATAACTATTAACTCAAACTTTGCAGACAGTAACTGCTTTGCTTCACTTTTCTCTTACCCATTTTGTGCTACCACTTGTAACTTAGTATGAATAGTTGAGTAATTTGCCTACTTTTAGAAGACAAAATCCATTGCAGGTTTAGGCAAAGAATTTCCCCTAATTCATCTTAAAAGAAGTCCTTTGTCTTTTGGGGGGATATATTCAGTAATTTGAACAAATAAGACCTTCCAAATAAACTCATTTCACTTACAATTGTTAGAAAGGGTATTTTTTAAATTTTTTTTCTTTCACTTCAAGTCTAAAAAAAGCGTAACTTTTTAATTAGTACCTAGTTCTGCCCTGAAGGGAGAAGCAGAGAAAGTCTTAATTTTCCAAGTGAAACCTTTTAAATATTTGAAAATAATGATTTTATCTTCAAGAAGTCTTTTCTTCTTGGAATGATTATCTCTCATTCAATACCTCCTTGTTTGTGTAACATGATAAGTAGTACATTTATCATCCTAGTCTTGGATATATTTCAGTTTCAAATATTTGTTGAATGAATGAATGAATCTACTTCTTGATCCCTAAGAATTAGTTTTTGAAATAAAAAATTAAGATACTCTGCTGAAAATTAATTAATTTTTAGTTTGGGATAGTTATAGGCACTGGAATATGTCATTTTAGTTTTATAGATAACTAGAAGGTGAGGAAGACCCTATAAAGGCAGATCAGAAGCTTCTCTGAGTCTTATGCTGTTGGAGAGTTGTGTTAAACAGTGAAAAGTTAGGTGACTTACCCAGAGTTACTAATCAGAATGAGGAAAAAGACAGCATTTTTACCTTCATGGTGCATATTTCAAGGTCCGTTCTCTCTCCACTATTCCCATACTTTTTTTACTTATATCAAGTGATAATTTCATCCTTTATGAAATATTTCTTGAGGTTCCTGATATAATTTCTTATCAGTTGTTCTTAACCTCTTGTTATAATGATTACCCATTGGCAATTACAAAACACTTCTGCCATCACACCCTAAAATACCATTAAGTCTTTGTGTTGTTTTATATTTGTGTAGGCTAGTTTACTTGTCCTAATAAATTAAAGTCTTTTCGTAATTTGGAGATGACATTTCTGTTAGATGAGAAAAAATTAAGAATGGATAAGAAAAGAAACAGTTTCAATAATTCTAATTCTAGTCTATGACAAATTCAGATAAATGTAGAATAATGTGTTTAGTGACAAAAATGGGGAATTTATTAATAGGCAAATTGAAAATATGAAGCATTTTGGCTGAAATATAAATTTGATTGCTATTATATGTTAATCTTTTATCACATTAAATGGCCAACTTTAAAAAAAGAAGCATTAAAATAAATGCTAGAATTATACAATAAAATCAAAGATTATCTATCTAGACTGACAATAAGAGTTCAACCACAGATGAAACTATCATTGCATTTGTCATCAGTTCATATTATTTTTTTAAAAAAAATCTTTAGAATGGCAAATTTTAGTAAAGAGACAAATTAAGTTTCAATTACAAATATTATTGAATACAACAGTGGAAAGAATGAGTATTTTCTGTTTTTAATATATGTCTTCAGTTTTGGTTAGTTCACAGCACCCACTTTCTAAGTACAAGGTACAATGTTTATGAAGTTCATTTTCTTCATCTAGAAAAGAGTTAATAAAGCACATTATTACTGTAAAAAATTCTTTGTATAACAATTTCATAAGAATATGAGTCACTAGAAAAAACGTTTAAATACAGATATGTTTATATATGGAAAATGAAGTCAGAAAGTAGAATATTCTCATTCTCCAAAGTATTATTTAGGTGAGAAAAAGAATATTTCTTTTTTTAGCCTTAGTTTTCTATAGATTGTTTGTCTACTCATCTGCTTTCATAAATGGCATTACATCTATAGAATTTTTATACATCTTTTGTGTTGTTATAAAAAAAACTAAGCCCTTCCTTGGTTTCATTTTCCTAGATGATAGGACAATCATTTTATGTGAAACAGCAATTTTTCTTCAACAGGCAGTTACTTTTGTAGGAATATGGAAATAGTAAGAGATATTGTTGATAGCATTTCTTTATTTAGGACTTTACTGTGATCTTAGAACCCTGAGAAGAAAGGAATCTAGTTTGTCTTTGAAAAGCATATAATAAACAACTTAAGCAGTCCTTAACTGAATTTTCATTCAATGGCTCAAATAACTTTTATCAGACTTCTAGTCATAATGTAATCAAAACAATGGGTGCATACAATTCTCTGTACAAATATTAAGTAGAGAATATCTCATGGTTAATTCAACTTAGAATTTTTAAACTTTTTTCTTTATATATAAAATATAGATATACACATACATATTTTTATTTTGCATATATCTGCACTGACAAATTATCAGTAGAATATGCTTTTTTCTCTGAAGAGCATATTTATTAATGTGGATCATTTCTGATATGCTCATTATAGCATCACTTCTCCCTCAAAGTCAGTACTTAGCAATTCTATTTGTATCAGGAATGTCAAGCTTCTCTCATTTTTTGTTTTTCAAGTCTTGCAATTTTCCATTAACATCTCAACATAGGTTTACATTCACAATTGAAGTTAAACTTAACAACTGTAGGTACTTTGCATACTGCTACCTTCAGTCTCCCTACTCTATCTACTATTATTCTTAATTAACTTTGTACTTGCCTAAGATATAATATATATGTAATATATATCAGTCATTTCATGTTTGTAGAGGAATAGCTATATATATGCAACATATGCATACAGGTAGAAACAAATCAGAGGTAGAAAATATTCAGCCCCCAGCTTAATAAGTCCCCAGAAACTGGTGCTGCCACAGCAACCACAGGTGGTCTTGAAATTCAGTAAATATAGGAGCTTTTTAATGAATGAATTGAATGATTGACCACATATAGCTGGCAGATGATGTTATAAATGTCCAATGGTCACTGGAAGAAAAAAGTTTCCCTATCCCTTACATAGATACATAGACAGACAGACAGAGATAGATACATAAATTTCTTTTTTTCAAATGGCATGGAAACTTAGAATAGCTTCTGGAATATTCACACCATATCTATTTTCTCTCTCCTTCAGATAAAATGCACATTGCATAATCTTGTCACTTAATCCCTATACAAACTCTTTAATTGAGTATCTGAATTTATTAATGTTCGGTCATTTCAGTCCAACTCTTAGTAAATCTGTTTTGGGTCTTTTCTTGACTGGAGTGCTTTGCCATTTCCTTCCCCACTTCATTTTACACATGAAGAACTGAGGAAAACAGGATTCAGTGACTCAACTAGGGAAAGACAGAAAGGAAGTGTCTGAGGTCAAGTTTGAATTTAGGAAAATGAGTCTGGATTACTAACCCAGTGCTCTATCTACTGCACTACAATATTGCCCCTACTTATGACTCCATTCCTAAATAAAGACTAAACTTACTGAATTATTTTTAAAAAGTTATTCTATCTCTTAACCTTCTTTTCTAATCATCTCACTTTTCTCAACTTTTCCTTATGGTATAGTTGTTTGTGATTTTGAACTTTCCAAATTTCATATTTTTTTTTTCATTTTAATCTACAATTAAAGCTTTTATGGCTAGTTTCTATTAGTTGAAGGACAAATATCATAAAGAAGTTGTTTTCTTGAAATTCAGACTTCAAGCTATTGTACTATGTAAAATATGGTAACTGATCTTAGCACACTGGAAATATATAATGGACTTAAAAATCAGTTTTATATGTTTCTTAATATAATGGTAAAGGACAAGAAAAAATTTCTAATTAAGTTTTATTACACAAAAGAATTTATAGAAAACAAGACTTGATTTTTGTTGTTCAGTTATTTCATTTGCACTTGACTTTTCATGACCCATTAGGGTTTTCTTGGCAAAGAAACTAGAGTGCTTTGCCATTTCCTTCTCCAGCTCATTTAATAGCTGGGAAAACTGAGGCAAACATGGTTAAGTGACTTTCCCAGTCACATCACTAGTGTATTTCTGATGTCAAATTTGAATTTAGGAATATGAAGGCTTCCTGACTTTAGACCTAGCACTTTATACATTCCATGTCACTGAATGCAAAATTAAAAATAAAAATTACTGAATATAAACCTACATTGATAATATGAGGAAAAAGTTCACAGTCATGGTAGATTGAACTTAACAGTTCTAGTAAGTACAGAAAGAGTTTCCCACATCAAAGTGATGTTCATATTCTTACAAAATGACACAAATGTAGTTGAATAACCTGGAGCATTATCTAAAATCAATATTGCTTAGTATAAACACAACATTGTTGTCCTTATGGTAAATTTAGCCTTAGTTGCGCAAAAATGACTTGAAAACCAGTCTTTGAAGATGACTTATTTGACTAACCTAGAATGAGAAGTTCTTAATGGCAGTAGCATCTTAGAGTCAGAGGTTTTCAAACAGAAAAATAAGTATTGATTTAAATGTAAATCTTCTCCATTAACTCTCAATAAAGACTTAGATGATCCTTAACTTAATTCCACATTTTTTTCCCTCTGAGAAAAACAGATTCTGAAGTCATTCTTTTCCAAAATCTGTTTTATCCACATGAAAATTTTTTTGGTTGGCATATCCATCTTCAATTATCTTCTTCTAAACATTATGCAATTATTTAGATATCATGTCATGCTCAGGCCACCTCTTTTGGAAAATTTAGCATTATGCAATTGAACTCAATGAAATAGCCATTCCTTGCAGCAAAAGTTGTTTTTCAGTGAATTTGATCCACATTTTCTTTCACTGTCTTCAATAATCTTGAAGCTTCTGTCTGTATTGTTGCTTTGCTAAGAGGAATAATCTTTTTTTTTTTTTGGTCTCAGTCTTCAATAACATAGTTAAGATGTTTCATTTCTGTCACTATTACACTTCTATTCCTTGTAGTTGTTTGCAAACAACAAAAAGCTGATACAACATTGCCTTTTTTCTTTTATTTCTCCTCTGGGTTTTACAATATTCTGTACTCTAGATTCAGACATTTCTACATCTTGTCCTATGTTAGAATTAGTATGACAAAAATTTAGACTATGCAATTTACATCAGATTTTTGTTCTCATTGAGTAAACATGCTTTTCTTGTTGTTCTAGCCATGTTTTTCTATGAAATAGTGTTCTATTTGTCCATTTTAAGTTAAAATAAACACAAGTGATTTTGTTGCACATAATTTTATTGCACATACACAAGCAACGACAGATATGTGAAGCCTGATTGCAACTTGAAGGATATCAAAATCCACACTAACTCTTGGGCATCTCACATTAGTTGAGTTTTACTCACATAAAGTAAAACCTGGAATCAATTTACAATTTGTACCTAAACGAATTTCACATTTGTGACCTCATAAACAATATCTATCTATATACCTTAAAATTCTATGATATTATTTTTAGAAGGGATAAGCATCTCATTTGATTTCTTAGTTTTCTACATTTCTCATACCTATTTTCATTCTACTTTGTATGATATATTTACTGCTACTCATTTTACAAATGGAACTAAGTGGGATTGAGAAGCAAAACAATTTGTCCATGTTTAAAAAATAGCAAGTGACTGAACCTTTAAACCTATGTGGCCACAGTGGTCCAGGACAGATCCATGTGCTATTAGTTCCAAGAAAAGCTATGACTTCTTATCCACAATCCGACATTAAGCATCTGCTGTTTTATAAACACCAAGATTACAAATACACACAATGAGACAAGCCCTTTGCTCAATAACTAGCCCTAGACTTCTGGTCACAGCTTTGCCTTTCTCTGAAGTGCCTGCTGGCTGCTTTGAAGAAGTATTTGTGGAAGACCTTTGTAAACTTGAACCCACGGGGTCACTGTGAAGTTGAATCTTTGGGAGAATCCCTGTCTATTTACCTGAGCATGACTGTCATCTATGTACCATGAATTCTAAAAGGTATTAAAGAAAATAATTTCTATGCACCTCCATGATGTTAGAGTAGCAAATGACTCTTCTATTCCTTATTTTTTGATTTTTCATCAATTTTAAAGATTTTTCCTCATTTGTTTCATTCAAATGATAATCCATTTTCACTGTAGGCAGCATTTTTCAATAACAAGGAGGTATTCCAAGCTGAACTCCACAAAGGTGACTTGGTTATAGCATGGTCTACTTCTGGCTTTACATAAACACTAAATCAATTTTTAGTGACAAATTTGAGGAAGATAAACAATGCTTGATTTTACAGCCAAATATTGAATCACATGAATTTGATCATCAAAGGATCAGAAATCTGGAGGCAGAGAAGACTTTTGAGGTCATCTAGTCTTATTCCTTTTAAAGTTGAGGAAACTAAAAGTCATCAAAGTGAAGACATGTTCTTGAGATCAAATAAAATCAGAAAAAAAATTTAAATCCAGTCAAATTGACTCCCTAAGTCTATCATACTATCCTCTTTCCTTTTTTCTCCTTGTACTAAAAAAAACTTTTTAAAATAAGAGAATATTTACACAAATCTTAGACTCTTGTCCTATATAATACTACCTCAGCATGAGTAGATTTGTGTGTATGCTTATCTTGCTGAGTCTTGATGACGCAATTTTGTTTCATACATTCCTATGGGCAATTTTGTGTTTTTTTGATACTTATTGGATGGCATATTGTGTATCTTTGGTAATCCTGGTTAGAACTCTAAAGTGAAATGACTTTGTATGGACAGTTTCTGGTCTTTCTACCTTTGAATAAAGTCAACTAATTTGTCCCCTGCCTTGTTTTTTTTTTTTTTTTTTTTTTTTTTTTGCTATTTTCATATCTTAAAACAGTACATATTCTAGTCACTTTGGAAATGTTGAATGAAGTATTTTACTTCCTATGAACTTTGTAGTGTTGATGATCTTATAGAAAGCTGTCTTTTGTCTATGCCTTCAGAATTTATTCCCTTGAAGGTATTCCTTCCTAAGGTATCATCAGTAACCTCATATAGGTCCTACCCTAGGTTGGTCCCAATCCTAAAAGAAGTATATTACAGATTTCTTGGGTGGAATAAATTTTCTACCATTTTATACTGATTATTGGGATATTTTGTCTGAAGGGTCACTGACTTTACTTATTCTGCAATCTAACATGCTTATTTGCATCTGACATAATTCCCACCATTAAGGAACCCTTATGCCAGTACATCTTTGAAAGCTTTCCCTAAACCATTAGGTATATGTCAGTATGTTAGTGCATGTGTGTACATATGTGTTTCAAATATCTAGAGACTTAGAACTTCTCATTATTAATTAATGATTTATAATTAGCATTATTATTATTATTGATATCATGGTATCCTTGATATTTGGAAAACTTTCTCTTTGGCATAATTTTCAGGAACCCAGTGTTCTACTTTGAATTCCCTTAAACTACTTAAGTTTACAACCTCTTTGATAAACACAGAAAGCTAACTCCATTGTTTATTAGGATTATGTCCTAATAGTTCTGAACCTCAGAAGTTTGAACAGATTTTTAACCAAACACAAGAGATTTTTTTTCCATATAACAAAGGCCCAACTTCACAAGATTTTCCCTCAACCCTCCACATTCAAACATAATTAATCTAAAGCCTCAGAAAAATTGCCATGTGACATACTATCTGAAGTCAGGAGGTTTATTCCAAACTTTGACATTGTTATCTGCTTTTTGTTGCTCTTGGGCTATTTTCTATGATCTGCTATATCCTTGAAGAGTGAGCTATTATTTAAAAGAAAAAGTCGGGAAATCAACTGCATCAATTATACACAAAGTGACTTTGGCAGAAGAACTTAGTGGTAGAAAAAGTTTGTAGAAAAAAGAACTCATTCTAAAGATAACATAGATACTGTGAACCTTAGAAAAAAAATAATAGTGGGTTATCATAAGCATATTTCCTTAATTCTTTGTTCTCACATGCTGCACTCTTTCCAAATTAACGAATTTTCTAATTTTCTTGACTGCAAGCTTGTCCCTATTATCTTCTCTTCTCAACATGACATATAAAAGAGGTTTCTTGAATGAGGTAAATTCGTGGAATTGGGCTATAAGTGTCACAGAACCTGGCTTGAAAGCAACAAACCTAGATTCAAGTGCCATCAATGCAATTTTATTGCATAACCATATGCAAGCTATTTAACTTCTCCAAGCATTAGTCCAGTTTATTTTACTGAAATTGAGTTGCAAAGAAACTCAGAGGCCCTTCAGTTCCAATATATTCAAGAATGTTGCCTAATAGCCTCATTAAGAAATTATTCATGCAGTTCAATAATGGCATATAGATTTCATTTTGGAAAACATGTACCATCCTCAAATCATAATTTCAGGACTTGAATTAGATGTATCCAAAGTGTTCAGTACCCTGTAAAATTGTGCTAGTGACTAGGATTTAACAGAAAAGTAGAAGATTTATAATCCTTTCATTCAAAATGGGATTGAATTTAGCCTTATAATATTATGAAATTGAAAAATTGCACCAGTGGCTTTATGGTTTTATCGCTTTTGATGTACATTAGATTGAGATACGAGCAGTAAGACTTTGACTCCTATTCTTGTCTTGGTTCCTCCCACCCCTGCTTTCCATTGATACCATTACAATGAACCAGGTAACAGAAAATTTAATAATTCTATTTAATGAATGCTTATTAAACAGGAACTCTACTAGGGGCAGGAAAATGTAACAAGATATAAAAGAAATAAAACCTTTACTACCGGTTATACTGGATTATACCATGATACCAGTCTCTATCTTGCTCCTCATAAGAAAAATTGAGAATAGAAAGAGAATTAAGTAAAGGGGTGGGCTGGTATCTTGAAAGAATAAAGGATAAAAGGAAAAAAAAAAGGAAAGAACAGGAAACGGTATCAAAAACTGTAGGGCTTGAGGTCATCACATTTAGTAATTTAAAAAGTGTTGATAATAGTACAATTTCTTTGGTATGGTGAGAGCAGACAAAAGATTTCTAGGGATTAAGAAATGAGCACATGGAAAAAGTTGTTTGTTAGGCTGATTCAGAATGGATATGTGTGTGTGTGTGTGTGTGTGTGTGTGTGTGTGTTGTGTGTGTGTGTAGCATAATGAAACAAACTGTTCAAGATATTCATTTGGTTTCTATAGTTATAACTACTGAATTTTAGGACTCAAAAGATTCTCAAAAGTCATGTAGTACAAAAAATGAATGAATGATAAGACATTTATTAAATGCTTAAATCATTTCAAGCAATAGTCTATGAATAAGAGTTACAAATAAATTCAAGACAGAAGGTCCCTTCTTTCAAATGATGTGCATTCTAATATTGGAAAACAACACATAAAAAAGGCACAGAAGCTAGGATAGGGAGGTCCTTGTGAAAATGTCTAAAAAATGGCAAGGGTCATCCATATTTCTGGATCAAATCCAGAGTACAAACCATTCCCAAAATTGGAAATGAAAAATCAATAGTTAGAAAGTGAGGAATTTGAGGAAAATGCATTCAAAATACCTAACAACTAGTCATCTAGCCTCCATTTGAATCTAGCCCACTCAGGTGAGGAGCAACTCAGAATACCAATTTATTCATTCTACCTTAACACAGCTCCCATTGTATAGAATTTTTTTTTTCACATGAAACTGAAATCTGCCTTTATGTAGCTTTAATATATTTTTTATGATTCAGCCTTTCTCTTTTCCAAACCACCTTTTCTGAGCCTCTGACCCAATAGAGATCCAAAGTCACCAGCCCTAATTGACACATCAATGCATTTTTAAATCTACTCTTTGGGTGTAAGAAAAATGTCATATTTAAGATGATTAGATATAACCAGATGCCACACTAAACACCTGCAGATTACATAGCAGAAATCCAACCAATTCAAGCTTTATGCTCTTCATCTAACTTGTTATAACCCAGCAGTTCAGATCTAGGATGCATCCTTCTTGAGAAACTCATCCAGAGAATAACTCTCTAGTCATACAGATAACTCAAGCTTGTTGACCCTACAAAGTTGCTTATAGATTTTCATAACATCAAAAATTCTTCTTTGTGCAATGGTAGGCTTTTTATCCCTTTTCAATTATAAAATGAATTCCAGTAGTAGACAAGTGTCCTTTACCTGTTGGTAGTACCTTGATTGACTGGATACAACAAATGTGGTTTAATCACATGTTTACTCAGTCTTCATCATATTTTACTTGTCTATAGTTTCTCAAAATTCCATTCACCTTTTCTTTTTGTATCCATTTTTTATTATGTTTTTATTTAGCTGTAGCTTACAAGTTCATTGGCATAGATCACTCTTTTTTTTTGTATGTTTTGTTTTTATTTATAAAATTTATTTTTATTCTTATTTTGTACAAATGTCTTTCTTTACATTAATAAAATATACTTCTTTACAAGTAAACAAAATACCCCTCCCCCCATGAATATAGATAGATTTGCTTGGGCAAAAAAGTAAAGGGGGGAGAAAAAAATAAAAATTAAAAAAATAATAGTAATAATTGTAGGTATGGCCAGGTGGTGCAATGTACGAAGCACCAGCCCTGGAGCCACGAGCACCCGAGTCCATATTCAGCCTCGTAAACTCAATAATCACCCAGCCATGTGACATGCAAGCCACCTGATCCCCACTGCCCTGCAAAAACCAAAAAGAAGAAAAAAAAAGACCCAAAATAAAATAAAATAGTAATAATAGTAGGGGTGGCTAGGTGGCAGACAGAGCATTGGCCCTTGAGCCAGGAGCACCTGGGTCCCAATCCGGCCCCAGACACCCAACGATCACCCTGTTATGTGGCCCCAGGTAGGCCACACAGCCCCATTTGCCCTGCACCCTCCCCCAAATAATAATAACAAAAACTGTGTTTCAGTCTTTGTTCCAACACCATCAACTCTGTCATGAGTGGATCACATTCTTTATGATAAGTCCATCACAAAAGTTACTTCCATATTTTTCCAACGTTGCCATTGCTGATCGCAACTCCCTCCTTTCTTATTTCTCCACTAACATGTACTATATTTTCTCTCTCCTTTCACTCTGACTCTGCTGTAGGGTTGCTGAGTGGCACAGCAGACAGATCCCTGGTCCCCGGGGCCAAGAAGCCCTGAGCCCCCATACCACCCCTTAGGCCCAGAATCCACCTGGCCCTATGGTCCTGGGCAGGCCATCCAATCCAAGCCCCTTGCAAGAAGTAAAAAAAGAAAATGTGTTATATCTGACCACTGTCCCCCCATGGTCCATCCTCTCCTCCTTTATTCATATCCCCACCCTTTCCCCCTGCTCCCCCTCCTTCTTACTCTAGATGTCTATACCCCATTGAGTATATTTGCTGTTTCCTCTCCTAGCCATCTCTGATGAGAGCAAAGGTTCCCTCATTCCCCCTTGCCTCCCCCCTTCCATATCATTGCAATAGCTCATTGTAATAAAAAAAAATCTTATGTGAAATAGCTTGGACTATTCCCTCTCTCCTTTTTCTTTCTCCCATTCCATTTCCCTTTTTTTCTTATTGACTCCATTTTTACACCATATTTTATCTTTGAATTCAGCTTTCTCCTGTGCTTCAACTAAAAAAGCTCCCTCTACCTGCTCTATTAACTGAGATGGTTCATAGGAATATTATCAGTATCATTTTTCTATACATTCAGTTCATCCTCATTAAGTCCCTCATATTTCCCCCCTCTCCTCCAATCTCCATGCTTCACCTGATTCCTGTATCTGAAGATCAAACCTTCTGTTCAGCTCTGGCCATTCCAAAAGCAACCTTTGAAATTCCCCTGGTTCATTGAAAGTCCATCTTTTTCCCTGCAAGAGGACATTCAGCCTTGCTGGGTAGTTCATTTTTGGCTGCATTCTAAGCTCTTTTGCCTTCTGTTATATTGTATTCCAAGCCCTACGAGCTTCCAATGTAGTTGCTGCTAAGTCCTGTGTGATCCTGACTGCAGCTCTATGATATTTGAACTGTGTCCTTCTGGCTGCTTATAAGATTTTATCTTTGACTTGGGAGTTCTGGAACTTGGCTATAATATTACTGAGGGTTTTTTGGGATCTCTTTCTCGGGGGGATCGGTGGATTCTCTCCATTTCTATTTTGCCCTCTGCTTCTAGAATATGAGGCAATTTTCCTGTAGTAATTCTTTGAAAATGATGTCAAGGCTCTTTTCCTGATCATGACTTTCAGGTATTACAATAATTTTCAAATTATCTTTCCTAGGTCTGTTTTCCATATCAGTTGTTTTTTCAATGAGATATTTCACATTTTCTTCTAATTTTTCATTTTTTTGGTTTTGAAGTATTGATTCCTGATTTCTGGTAAATTCATCAATCTCCCTGAATTCTATTCTTTGTCTGAAGGATTTATTCTCCTCAGAGAGTTTTCTTATCTCTTTTTCCATCTGGCCAATTTTGCTTTTTAAAACAGTCTTCTCCTCAATAACTTTTTGCACTGTTTTATCCATTTGACCTAAGCTGGTTTTTAGCATGCTATTTTCTTCAGCATTTTTTTGGATTTCCTTGACTAAGCTGCTGACTTCATTTTCAAGTTTTTCCTGCATCTCCCTCCTTTCTTTTCCCAGTTTTTCTTCCAACTCCTTCATTTGATTTTCAAAGTCTTTTTTGAGCTCTGTCATAGCCTGAGCCCAATTTCTGTTTTTCTTGTAGTCTTTAGATGCAGGAGCTTGTGCTTCCTCATCTTCAGACTGAGTATTTTGATCCTTCTTGGGCTCATTTGCAAAATATTTCTCAATGGTCTTCCTCTTGTTTCTTTGTTCATTTTCCCAGCCTAAGCCTGTTTTTTGGGGGGTGCTTCCTGAGCTTTTGGGACACTCCCACAAGGGTATCAGTGTGTGAGGCTCTGTCCTTGCTCCTGGTCTGTGAATGACCATAAGCGCCCCCCTCTGCCACGGGGCTGAGGTGGGGGGGGGTCCTGCTGTTTTATGGGGGGGCCTAGACTTCGATCAGGATCTGAATGTGGTCAGAGCCCCAGAGTCCTATTCCAGGGACAGAGGACAGAGTTCAGCAGTCTCTCTCTCTTCACTCCCCTCCCTCAGCTCCATGGGCTCATGCCCTGGGGGCTCCTGCTTACTGGCTCCACCTGCTTCTGTTTCTGGGTCTGGGCTGCTGAAAGACCAGGCTGCTGGCTGTGTGCCCTGAGGGCTGGGCTCCTCTTGCTCCCTCTGGCAGAGGTCCCCCACTGTTCCCCTACTTTGTGCCGGTGCTCCCCGGGGTGCAGCTCAGGAGACTCCCCCGCGGCTGGGAGCCACGGCTCCCAGCGCCCTGGGGCTGCCTCCAGGAGGCTGAAGTTCTTTGGCTCTGGTGGGCCGCCCCTCCGACCCCTGGAAGCAGAGCCTTTCTGCTCTTTTCCAGGTTGCCTTGAGTAGGAGAACTGCCTCACTGGGTCCCTTTGTGGGTTCTGGCTCTCGAAAGTTTAGAGTCCTTAGTTTATGAGTTTTTATCAGAGAGCTCCTAAGACTGGATCCCTTCATGTTGCCATCTTGGCTCCACCCCGCACCTTTTCTTGATATTTTCTTTTTTATCTTAGTTTTTCTCCTACCTCTGACTGCTTTCATTCTCTTTAACCTTCATTTAAGACATGCACTTTAAAGGTAAGTTACTTCAGCACTCTGTCTTGGGTCCTCTTCTCTCTCTCTTTTTTTTGGCTTCTGGATTTAACTACCATCTCTGTGTTGATGATCCTCAAATTTATTTATTTAATCCCAACCCCTCTCCTACCTTCTAATCTTATATGCTTGTCTATTGTATATCTTAACCTGGATGTTTTGTCAACATCTTTAAATCTACACGGCCAAAACTGAACTCATTGTATCTTTCTCTAATCTCATAGCATCTGAGATTTCCTATTATTATAAATGTTATTCCCATGATCTTACTCACCCACTGGCCTGCTCACTTTCAACCCATTATATCCAATCTGTTGACAACCTCTTTTGATTTTACCTTTACAGAATTACTTATATATCCTAATTTTCCCCCCTCTAATATCGTTACATGCCCTCATCATCTCATAACTTGATTTATTTCAGTAAACTAATAGTTGGAATGTTGATGCTATTGCCATGGAAACACTAGGCAGAGAGCAAATAGTTAAATTCTGTGCTTTCTCTAGTAGACTACATCATGAGCTATGCTGATTTTGCTATTCTGAGAAAATAGGTTTTGTAACATTACTTGCTAACTAGTCCTAAGAAAAGTCTTCCCTTATACCAGACTTTGAATTTATAATAGCCACCCATGCACTCTGGACTCTTAGTCTCACTACCATGAGCATCTCACAAGGACAGGGAAACAGAGGCAGGAGTCAACAAGATAACAAATTGTTAGCCAGCCCTTTTTACCCAAAATGGGCCTTTGTTATCCTTGAATACCCAAAATAATCTTGGTCACTGTATCTACCTGCACTGACTCCTTTTCCAACACAGAGACCATCTCCTGTACCCCCCCATAAAAATCTTAGCTTTCCCCTGGTATTAGCTTATCTATTTGTTAGGGAGAAAGTTTGCTAGCAATACCCTTGCACCTGCAAAATAAAGTTAATCGGTCCCTTATCATGCTGTCCTGAGTCATTGTGAAATTCTTTTACTATTTGAACCCTAGTTTAATCACCTGTGCCCCAAACTTTTATCATACCCTTTAAATTTACTTTTATTTTTTTTTGTTCTGTTTTGGTTTTGTTTAGGTTTTTCTTTCAAACCAATGGGGTTTAGTGACTTGCCCAAGGCCACATAGCTAGGTAATTACTAAGCATCTGAGGTCAGATTTGAACTCAGGTATTCCTGACTCCAGGGCTGGTGCTCTGTCCACTACACAACCTAGCCACCCCCCAAATACTTTTAAATAATAAGTCTAAACAAGTTTTAATGTAGCAGAAACCACAAAACAACAGAGTAAAGCAATTTTCCAGCCTTAGACAAAAATGGAAGATTAGCAGGAAAGATCTGTGGGATCAGACTGAGACAGGAATGTAGTTGCAGGAATTGTGTTCACAAGCACAGACTGGTCACAGAAAAACCAGAAATGGTAATCGGGAGTGGGGTAGGGGTGTGGGGGTGAATCAGTGGTAGCAACAATACTTTCCAGACTTCTCAGCCCCAAAGCACCAAAGACAACTTAGAAAGTCAGAAGAAATAGTCTGACACACCAGGGTGAGAGTGGAGCACAGTCCTATGTAGACCTCAGCAGAGCAGATCTCACCCTATCAGACCAGGAACAGGCATTTGGAGTCACAGAATTGGCCAGCAGAACTCTCTGGTAAAGGATTGGAAGAGATTATAGGGGGTCTGTCTCTTTGCTATCACTGAAGGACTCTTGTTTTGCCTAGCTCAGATCTTTGTCATAGGCCAGAGGCCGAGCAGTAGCACAACAGAGATTGTTCTCTATTGCAGGGGAGCAAGGACCCTCTTCATGGTTCCAGAGCAGAAAGGAGTGCATGTGCTCACACAAAGACCAGAACACAGACCAGGAGAGTAGTAATCGCCTCTACTTAGAGCAAAGCACCTTGGAAGAACTGAAAACTTGTAAATAACAAGAAGCATCTATGAAAAGAGCTGCCAAAAAACTTGAATACAAACAAAAAACTACTCAGAAACTTGGAGCAGTGTGCACTCAACCCCAGAAGCAGAACGTTACCTTAATAGAGTATAAATCTAGTCACAGATGGAGGAAAAGAGCAAACACCAGAAGAAGAAAAAAAAAGTCTGACCATAAAAAAGATAAAAAGGACGATCAAATACATATTCTGAAGACAGAAAAGTCAAAGTTCCTATATCCAAAATCTTTGGTTTCAGCTCATAGCAGAGCTCAAAAATGATTTTGAAAATCAAGTAAGGGAGGTAGAGGAAAAAATTTGTAAGAGTAATGAGAGAGAAGCACGAAAATCAGGAAAAACAAGTCAGCAGCTTGGTAAAGGAGACAAAAAATAATGAAGAAAATAACAATCTTAAAAACCAGGTTAGACCAGCTGGGGAAAAAAGAGGTACAAAAAAGGGAAAATCACATGTTATTTAATGATCCTGAATTATTTAAATTAGATTCCTATATAGAAAGATGATGCTGGGGGCAGTTAGGTGGCTAGAATGGATAGAGCATCAATTCTGGAGTCAGGAGAACCTGAGTTCAAATCCAGCCTCATCTAATAATTACTTATCTGTGTGACCTTGGGCAAGTCACTTAACCCACTGCCCTGAAAAAAGGCGGAAAAAAAGATACTGATAACATCGGAACTTTCTCTTTTATTAGGGCAGTTAAAAGGAGTATATACAGGCAGGCCATAGGAGAGAGTTGAGTATAAAAAGGATATCTTAAAAAATTAAGGGGACAAGGGAAAAAATGTGCTGGGGAAAAATGGAAAGGGGAGTATAATGGGGTACATTATTTCATCTAAGAGGCAAGCAAAAGCTTTAGAAGAGGGGGAAGTGGAGTGAGGGAGCGAATCAACTCTCAACACAATTGGCTCAAAGAGGAAATTAATATAATTGGGTATAGAAACCTATCTTATCTACAGGAAAGTTGGAGGGGAAGGGGACAAGAGGAAATAGAAGAGAAGGTAGATTGGGAGAGGGGCTAGTCAGTCATAAGTAAAATATCTTTGGGGAAGAATCAGGTGAAAGGAGGAGGAGAGAATAGATTAATAGGGGATGGGGAAGAAGGGGAGACTAGGATGGAAGGAAATAATCAGCTATAGTAACTTGGGGGGAAATATTGAAACTATTGAAACAAGTTTTAAAAAAATTCTATTAAAATTTTCATTTCTCAAAAGAGAACTGAGTCAAACTTAAAAAGAAATGTGTTATTCCCCACTTGATAAATGATAAAAATGATAAAAACAAGTTTTTGAATGAGGTTATCAATTCAATCTATGGGCCTATTAAAATATGTTCTAACTCACTATTGATTGGAGAATTTCGAATAAAAACAATTCTGAGGTACCTTATACCTATTAGATTGGTTAATAAGACAGAAAAAGAAAATGGCAAATGTTAGAGACTATGTAAGGAAAATGAGACATTTAATGCATTGTTGGAGTAGTTGAGCAAAGCAATTTGGAACTATGCCCAAAAAGCTCAAAACCATTCATACTCTTTAACTTAGTAATGCCACTATTGAATCTGTATTCCCAACAAGATGAAAAAACAGGATGGAAAAGTCTTTATAGATAAGGATATGTGTAGCAACTCTTTTCTGGTGGTATGAAATGGAGGGCATACCCATTACTTGGATATTGGCTGAATAAATTTCTGTACCTGAGTGTGATGGAATGAAATTCAGCTATAGGAAATGAGAATGCTATCAATCAAACCTAGGAAAACTTCAATAGTAACAATGTGAAATGTACTATATACAAAACAATAGCAATATTTTAGCATGATCATCAGTTAATGACTGAGCTTTTGTCAGTAGTGCTCTGCTCTAAGATAACTCTGAAGGACTTGTGATGAAGAATGCTGTCCTTCCCAGAGAAATGTGTCTAAATACAAATTGAATCTTACTTTTAAATTTTTTAAACTTCATTTTTCTTGGTTTCTTTTGGGAGCAGGGGAGCCTATGTTTTCTTTCATGTGAATTTTATGGTAATACTTTGCAAGACTAAACAGACATTTTTTTCAGATTTATATGGTTTAATTTTTTGAATTTTTTAAATTTAAAATTTTTTCTAGTTAACATGCAAAGGTGGTTTTCAACATTCATCTATGTACAAGTTTATGAGTTCAATATTCCGTTAACACCCTCACTTCCCTCACTCCTTCCCTGGGTAACTTAACAATAGGGCAAAAGTTTACATATACATTCTTATTTAACATATTTCCATATTAATCATGTTGTGAAAGAGAATTTAGTGCTAATGGGGGGAAACCACAAGAAAGGAAGAAAAATATATTTTTTAAAAAGTGTGCTTTGTTCTGCATTCAGACTCCATAGTTTTTTCATTGTTTGTTTTTAGTTTTGTTTTTCTAAATGTGGATGTCATTTTACATGATGGGTCCCTCAGAGTTGTCTGTGGTCACTGAACTGTTGACAGCAGCTGCATCCATCAGAGATGATCCTTCTCATAATGTTGTTGTTAATATGTGCAATATTTTCCTGGTTCTCCACATCAGGTCATGCAAGCCTATTCAGACTTTTTGAAAATCCAGATGCTCATGATTTCTTATAGAAAAATAGTACTATATAATATTCATGTTCCATAACTTGTTTAATCATTCATCAATTTAGGGGTATTCCCTCAATTACCAAATCTATGCCACCACAAAAAAGAGTTGCTATAAATATTTTGTACATGTGGGTCTTTCTCTCTTCTTATGATCTCACCGGAATATAGAACAACTGGTAGTATTGCTGAAAAAACTGATATGAACAGTTTTATTGCCCTTTGGGCAGAGTTCTAAAATGTTTTTACAGAACGGTTGGTTCAGTTCATAGCTACATCAACTGGGCATAAGTGGTCTAGTTTTATCAAATCCTCTCCAACAATGGTCATTTTCATTTTTGTCATCTTAACCAATATGATATGTGTGATGTGGAACTTGGTTGTTTTAATTTGTATTTCTCTATTCAATTATGATTTGGATCATTTTTTGTTTTTGGCTTTTTGCAAGGCAATGAGGTTAAGTGACTTTCCCAAGATCACACAACTAAGTAATTTTAAATGTCTGAAATCAATTTGAACTCAGGTCCTGCTGACTCCAGGGCCTTCACTGCACCACCTAGCTGCCTATGGATCATTTTTTCCTGTGACAGTAGATTGTTCTAATTTCTTCATCTGAAAACTGCCTGTTCATATCCTTTCAATATTTATCAATTGGAAAATGGCTTGTATTCTTATAAAATTTATCAGTTCTCTACATAAATTTGATTTTTTATCAGAAACATTAGTTGTGAAAATTGTTTCCCAGCTTTCCCTATTCTTTCCTATCATGGCTTCATTGTTTTTGTTTTTGCAAAAAATAAAAAAAATAATTGGGTCAGCTAGGTGGCAAACTGGATAGAGCATAGGCCCTGGAGTCAGGAAGACTGAAGTTCAAATCTGACCTTAGACTTTTGATACTTAGTTATGTGACCCTAGGTAAGTCACTTAACCCCATTGCCTTGCAAAAAGCCAAAAAACAAAGTTTTAAATTTAATATAGACAAAATGATCCATTTTGATAATTTATTATGTTCTCTATCTCTTGCTTGATCATGAATTTCTCCCCCTCTATGGATTCAACAAAGACTACTACTTCTCTTAATTGGCTTATGGTATCAACCTTTATGTCTAGATCCAATAATCATTTCTATCTTATTTTTGTATAGGAAATGAGATGTGGGTCTATATTACCAATTTTTTCCATATGATTTTCCAGTTGTCTCTAGAAGTTTTTTTTGTCAAATAGTAAGTTCTTATTCAAGAAGTCAATGTCTTTGCTTTATCAAACAATAAAATTGCTGTTACAATTCTTTTTCTTTTGCACATTACCTAATCCACTGATAGTTTTTCTATTTCTTAGAAGTACCAAACAGTTTTGATGACTGCTGCTTTATAATATAGTTTTTGATCTGGGATAGGTCAAATTCCTATGGATTTTTTTCATTAATTTCCTCGATATTGTTGACCTTTTGTTGTTCCAGATGAATTTTGTTACTATTTTTTCCTAGCTCTGAAAAGGTTTTTTTGGTATTTTGATGGGTAAGGCACTGAATAAGTAATTTAATTTGGACAGAATTTTCAGTTTTATAATATCTCAGCCAAACTATGGTTAATTGATATGTTTCCAATTATTTAAATCTGACTTTAGGCAGCTAGGTGGCACAGAAGCTAGAGAACATTGACCTCGGATTCAGGATGAGAGGAGTTCAAATACAGTCTCAGACTGTGTTACCTTAGGCAAGTCACCCTGTTTACTTCATATCCAAATCCATCTCCAAGCTTGATTCATATATGGTTACTGGACCCCGATGGCTCTGGAGGAGAAAGTGAGCCTGGTGACTTAGCACAGGACCCTCTCACTCAAATCCAGTTCAGGTGCTTGCCATGGCATCTCCTCCCTGAAGTCATGGTCTTCTTTGAGGATGGACAAATATCATCAGATTTGACTTTATTTGTGTGAATAATGTTTGTAATTTTGTTCATATAGTTTGTGGGTTTGTCTTGAGAGTTTAATTCCAAAAAATAAGTCTTCTTCCTTAAATGGAACTTCTCTTTCTATCTTTTGCTGTTGGACTTTGTTGGTTATGTATAGAAATGCTGATGATTTATGTGGGTTTATTTTATCACCTGCTACTCAATTGCCTGTTCTAATTACTACATTTTCTTTGTTTTTTCTTAGGGCTAAATCTAACATTTCTAATACAATTTAGTCTTTTTTAAAAAAATTGTTTACAAGGCAATGGGGTTAAGTGACTTGCCCAAAGTCACACAGCTAAGCAAGTATTAAGTATCTGAGGCTGGATTTGAACTCAAGTTCTCCTGACTTCACGGTCAGTGCCATATCCACTGTACCACCTAGCTGCCCCCTAATATAATTTTAAATAAGAGTGATAATGGGCATCCTTGTTTCATGGCTGAATTTATTGGGAATGCATCTAGTTTATCCCCATTCCAAATAATATTTCCTAATTATTTTAGATAACATTGCTCATCATTTTAATGAAAACTTTATTTATTCCTATGTTTGCTAGAGTTGTTGATAGTAATGGGTGCTTTTATTGAGTTAATCACATGATTTCACTTAAAAAAATATTTTTTTCCAACTACATGCAAGGATAGTTTTGACCAATCATTTTTTGCGAGATTTTGAGTTTTATATTTTTCTCCTTCCCTCCCTAATATAGGTTCTGCATTTATAGCCATGCTAAACAAAGATCCATATTGATCATGTTGTGAGAGAGTCAAATCCAAACAGAATATTAGAGAGAAGAAAAAAATGACATAATTCATAATACAACTTTATAAAAAAGTAGATAAGCTTTGGTCTGCATTTAAACTTCACATTTCCTTCTCTGGATATGGATGGTTTTTCCATATTGGTTATTTTTAAAATTGTCTGATTATTTTACTGCTGAAATGAACAAGTCCATCATAATTGATTATCTTCCCATGTTTTTGCTATATTATATCTAGTTCTTCTGGTTCTACTCATCATCAATTCATGCAAGTCTTTCTAGGCTTTTATGAAATCCTGTCCCGCATCATTTATAATAAAACAATAGTATTTAATCAAATATGTTTACCACAATTTGTTCAGCCATTCCCCAGTTAATTGTCATCCACTCAGTTTCTTATTCACTTCATATGGGATTTTAACATTTTTCATGATCTCTTCAGGATACAAGCCCAATAAATGTACTGCTGAATTAAAATGAATGTACATTTTAATTGACCTTTGGGAATAATTCCAAATTGCTTTCTAGAAAGGTTGGACCAGTTTATAACTCCACCAGCAATGCATTAGTGACCCAGTTTTGCAATGTCCCCTCTAACACTGATCATTTTCCTTTCTAGCCACATTGGCCAATATGATAGTTATGAGGTGAGACCTCAGAGATGTTTTAATTTGCATTTCTCTAGTCAACGATTTAGAAAGCTTTTTTCAAATTACTAAGATGGCTTTGATTTCTTCATCAGGGAATTAATTGCCTTTCCCATATCCTTTCACTATCACTTGGGGAGTTTTTTTTTTATAAATTTCTCTCAGTTCTCTCTATATTTTAGAAATAACTCCTTTGTCAGAACTATTATAAAATTGTTTCCCAGCTTGCTATATTTCTTTTAATCATGGTTGCAGTGATTTTGCTTGAGCAAAAACTTTTTAATGATTATCAAAATTAATCAATTTGTCTTTATAATGTTCTTTATCTCTTCTTTGGTCATGAACTGGTTCCCTTTCCATATGTCTTACACATAAATTATTCCTTGTTCTCCTAATTGATGTGTAATATTACTTTTTATGATTAAAACTCTAATTTTATCATAATATATAGTGTGAGATGGTAGTCTATCCTAGTTTCTGCCACACTGTATTTCAGTTTTCCCAGCAGTTTTTATCTGAAGGTTAAGTTTTTATTCAAGAAGCTGGAAACTTCAAACAGGAAATTATTATAATCATTTATTGTTGCTTCTTTTCCACCTAATCTTTATTAGAGACAATATATAAATATTCATTCAACAGAGAGATTATATATGACAACTTATACATATTGAAATAAAGAATACATGCATATATTTATATTTGTGCATGTATTGTCTCTATTCATGTGAATATTTATATAATTTTTTATTTAGTCTCAGTCTCTCTATATTAAGAATTAAAATATAAAACTACCCTTTTGTGCAGGTTTTTGCACCTAATCTATTACACTGTTCCACCACTCTTATTTCTTAATGAATATCAGACAATTTTGATGACCGTTATTTTATAATATTGTTTCAGATCTCATAGATAGGCCACCTTCCTCTGCAGTTTTTTTTTCATTAATTCCCTTCATATTCTTGAACATTTTGTTGTTCCACATGAATTTGTTACTATTTTTCTAGCTCTGTAAAATAGTTTTTTTGATAGTTGGATTGGTAAGACAATAAATAATTTAATTTAGGGAGAATTTTCATTCTTATTAAAGTACCTCAGGCAAACCATGAGTAATTGACATTTTCAATTATTTAGATCTGAATTTATTTGTATGAAAAGTGTTTTGCAATTCTATACATATTACTGTGTACATATGATTTCTAGCTTTGTCTTGAGAGGCAGATTCCAAAGTATTTTGTGTTTTCTACAGTTTACTTAAATGGAATTTCTCTTTGTTTTTTGCTGTGGGATTTCTTGGTCAAAATAGAACTTTAAATGATTTATGTAAGTTCATTTTATCTCTACTAAAGTTAATTGTTTAAAATAAAATTTTAGTGGATTTTCTAGGGTTCTCTGTGTATTTTTATATCAACTGCAAAGAGTTCTGTTTCCTCATCACCTCTTCTAATTCCTTCAATTTCTTAATCTTTTCATATAGCTGGAGCTAACATTTCTAACACAATATTGAATAATGGTGGCAATAATAGACATCTATGCTTTCCCACTGATTTTATTGAGAATGCTTCTAGTTTATATTATAAATAATTCTTGCTGATTGTTTTACATAGATACTACTTATCATTTTAAGGAAAACTCCTTTTATTTCTATGTATTCTAGTGTTTTTATTAGGAATGGGTGCTGATTTTTCCAAAGGTTTTCTCAGTATTTATTGAGATAATCATATGATTTCTGTTAATTGTGCTACTGATGTGGTCAAATATGCTGATTGCTTTTCTAGTTTTGAACGACCTCCGAATTCCTTGTATAAATTCTATGTGATCTTGGGGCATTATCCTAGCAATTACTTGTTAAAAATTCTCTTTGCTAAAATTTATTTAAAATTTTTGCCTCAATATTCATTAGGGAGATTTGTCTATGATTTTCTTTGTCTATTTTGACTCTTCCTGGTTTAGGTATTATTACCATATTGTTGGCATGAAAAAGAAATTGGCAGAACTTCTTTACTTAGTTTTTTTTAAATAGTTTATATAGAATTGAAATTAATTGCTCATTAAATGTTTGGTAGAATTCACTTGTAATTTCATCTGGCACTGAGATTTTTTCTAAGGGAGTTTATTGATGGCTTCTTCAATTTCTTTTTCTGAAATGGGGTTATTTTTATTTCATTTCCTCTTTGGTTAATCTAGGAAATTTATAGTTTTGTAAATATTCCTCCATTTGACTTGCCTGAATTATTTCTTTTATTTCCTCCTCATTGGTAGCAATTTTATCCTTTTCATTTATGATACTGGTAATTTGTTTTTTTTATTTTTATAAATCAAATTAACAAAAGGTTTATGGAATTTTTTTCATAAAGCCAACTCTTGGTTTTATTTACTAGTTCAATAGTTTTCTTACTTTCAATTTTGTTAATCTCTCCAGTGATTTTAAGAATTTCTAATTTAGTATTTAATTGGGATATTTTAAATATTCTTTTTCTATCTTTATTTGCATGTCCAATTTATTGATCTCTTCTTTCTATATTATATTCATATATATTTAGACATATAAAATTTCATATTATGACTGCTTTTCTGTGTCTCACAATTTATACCCACAAAGCATTGCTATTGCCTTGGATGAAATTATATCTCTTGATTTCATTTTTAATCCTCTCATTCTTCAAAATATTGCTTTTTAGTTTCCAATAATTTTTTCTTTTTTTAGGTTTTTGCAAGGCAAATGGGGTTAAGTGGCTTGCCCAAGGCCACACAGCTAGGTAATTATTAAATGTCCAAGACCAGATTTGAACCCAGGTACTCCTGACTCCAAGGACGGTGCTTTATCCACTACGCCACCTAGCCGCCCCTCCAATAAATTTTAATTTAATTTTCCATGAGTCTATTTTACATGAAATTTTAATTGTGTAATTTTCTTAAAAGGCTATAGTTAATATTTTTGACTCTCTATATTTGTGTGGATTTTGTACTCCAATACATGACCAATTTTTGTGAAAGTGTCATATAATGCTGAGAAGAAAGTGCATTCCTTCCTATCCCCATTCAATTATCTCCAGAAAATGTATCTGAAAAATTAATTTTTCAAAAATTCTATTCAACTTTCTAATTTCCTCCTTGTTTATTTCGTGGTTAGATTCATCTAATTCTGAGAGAGGAAGATTGAAGTCTTCCACTATTACAATTTTATTGTCTATGTATTTCTGCACTTATTCTCAAGAGTTATAAGTATTGTCTTCCTTTTTAGAAATATACACCATTTATTAGTATTGACTAACATTTTGCCTCTTTTTTGTTTATCTTTCTATATATTTCTTGAGTCTTGTATTTGAATATCAAATTTTCTATTCAGTTCTGGTCATTTCTTTCTGGTAAGTTTGAAAGTTCTCTATTTATTGAAAATCCAACTTCCCCCCGAAAGATATGTCAACTTTAACAGGGTAGTTGATTCTTGGTTGTAGTTCAAATTCCCTTAGCCTCTGTACCCACTGTATTCCAGCCAGCTCTTTAACAGCTCAATGATGAAGCCACTAAATCCTGGTATTCACATTGCTTTTTTTTGGCTACTTAAAGTATTTTCCTGCCTGAAAAGTTTGAAATTTGACTACAATGAATTCTTGCAAGGACTACTTTGTCTTCTTCTTCTAGGTTATTAGAATAGTTTTCCCATGGAAGTTTTTGGAAGAGATTGCCAGAAATATTTTTCTGATTGTGGCTTTTAGGTAGACCAGTAATTTGCAAATTATCTCAGATCTATTTTCCAGGTTGGTCATTTTCCCTAAAGTATACTTGATTTTTTATTTTTAATCCATTTGTGTTTTTTTCTTTGATGGAATCCTGGAGTCTCATAGAGTCATTGGTTTCCATTGTCCACCTCTAGCTTTTAGGATTTTATTTTCTTCAGTTAATATTTTTGGTGAGTTCAATTCCTTTTCCAGTTGGCCATTTTACTTTTAAAGGAATTGATTTCTTTTTCCATTTGGTCTATTTTACTTTTAAAGATAATTGTTTTCTTCAGTCAATTTTTCATAGTGCTCCTGCATGACTCTCATTTCTTTTCTCCATTTTTCTTTTTCTTCTCTTCTTTGGTTTTTTAAAATCCTTTTTGAGCTCTTTCAAAAGGTATTTTTGGATTTGAGACCAATCCATTAACGCCTTGGGACTTATCATGAAGGCATTTTCTCACTTCTTTCATCTTCTGAGATGACATTTTTATCATTTTTATCAGAAGAATAACTATCTATGGTTAGTGTTCTTTTGGGGTTTTTTTTGCTCATTTTGATAGGTGGGCTCTGTTCCTGGGACACAGAGGATATAGTCAGAAGCTTTTTGTGATGGGACTGGTGATTTAGTCCTTGGCTATGGTATTTCAGTTGCTCACAGTTTGTTCCCTGAATTAGTATTGCCCAACACAAACTCATCTGTTATATTATTAGCTTTCCTAGGCTCGAACTTGGAATCCTCATTACTGGCCTCATACATTGCTGTCTTGCTGAGTTGGAACCTAAGCTTTATTGTGACTAGGAGCCTCCTGGCTAAGCTGGGCTATACTCCCCTTTTACCCACTTGAGACTGACCTTTTCTGAAGTTCCTCCATGATATCTTGAGTTGAGAACTTCTTTCACTCTGGGTTTTTGTACGTTCTGTCACTTTAGGGTCTGTTTAGAGGCTTCATTAAAAATTGTTTGTGGGGGGGAGTTGTAGGAGGTTCCTAGTTTCTCAGAACCATTTTGGGTTTTCCCAGTAAGTCTCAAGACTTATATAATTTTTAACCTATATCAAATTGCTTATTTTCTAAATGAGAGGCCTTGGAGTGAGAAGAAGGGAGAGAATTTGGAACTCAACATTTTGACAACAAATGTTAAAACTTCTTATTACATACAACTAGGAAAATAAAAATTTTCAAATGATCAAAATATTATAAAACTATTAAACATTTGTAATAGCTCAAAAGATAATTTAAAGTGATAAAAATTAGAGGTAAAAATTAACTTAATAGTTCTTTCCCCCTCTTTATTTCAATCTCTACTCAATGGTCAAATGATCATCCTAAAGAGAAATCTATCAACAGTTATGAATATGCACTTTTCAGGAGAAGAAATCAGTTATCAATAGTCATATAAGATGTTCCATATAATCAATAATTAGAGATGAAAATTAAAAAAAACTCTGAAGTACCACCTCATACAGATCAGCTAATATTACAGAAAAAATAGATTATTGGAGGGAATGTGGAAAAATAGATACATTAATGTACAATTGTCAGGACTATAAACTGGTCTAATCATTCTGAAGAGTAAGAAATAACTACAAAGTGCTATTTAACTGTGCATATCCTTTGACTCAGAAATACTGCTATAGAGTTTGCATTGCAATGAAATCCAAAAAATAGGAAAAGGGATGATATGCACAAAAATATAGCAACTCTTTTTCCAGTGGCAAAGTATTAGAAATTGAAAGGATGCCCATGAATGGAATAATATTGCTCTATGAGAAATTACAAAGGAAATGGTTTCAGAAAAAAAACAAAAACTAGGAAGATATAATGATGCAAAGGAAAGTGAATAGAACTAGAAAGACTTACCTATTATGACCAATGATCTACAATTCCAAAGGACTAAGGATGTCAAATGATAAACACTTTCAGAAAGAGAACTGATGAACTCTTAGTGCAAACTGAAGCATTTTTTTCACTTTTTTCTTCCCAAAACTGTTATTATGGAAATAACATAAAATACTGTGAATCACTTCACATGTAAAATGGGTATCGTATTATTTACCTGTTCTATAAATTGAGGAGGGACACAGAAACAATTTCAGAACTAAAAATTAAGAAAAATTTTAAAATAAAAATTCTATATCCCTTCTTATTCAATTGGTGCCTCTTCATCACCTTAAGGAACACATATAACATCATCTGTCCTTCAAAGCTCTTCATGACCTAGTCAGTCCTTGTATCATCCAATGTACTGTGCAGTGCAATGATACTGGTATCTTTGTTCTTCCTAAGACAAGAAACCAGGTTGTTTCAGTGTCAATATTCCATAACTTGATTTTTCTCTACTTGTCTCTGCCCCATGGCTTTACTGACGTCTTTCAAGATCCATTTGAAATCGTAGCATCCATAATAAACTTTTCCTGGTTTCATTTAATTCTAGTGTCTTACCTCTATTTTCTTCATCTTGTATATATCTTGTTTATACACTGTTGTTTAAATTAGATTGTGAGTTCATTGAGGACACACCCAGTCTCTTGTTCCATCACTATATTTCTAATTCTTAGAAAAATGCCTAATGTAATGACTGACTGATTATAGTGGTCTGTAGAATTAAAGGACTCTTTAGGGAATGGATAGAAAATAGGGAATGGATAGAAAAGGACAGTTATGGCAGATCTTACAGAGTTAGACTTGAGAAAACTTTGAACTGATTGGATATGGAAGGTGAGGTGAAGAGGGAAGAGTCAAATGATTATTTCAAATTTTTGAATCTGAATGTAATGAGGAGTAATGGTGGTGTCCTCAATACAAACTTCTCTCAATATGGAAGTTTGGATGAATGATCAGAAGATTTGTTTTGAACACACTGAAGCCCTGTTGCCCACAAGGCATCCAAATAGAAATATCCAACAAGTAGCTGGCACTGAAGGTCTGGAGTTTAGGAGAGAGATTAGGATTTACTTTTAAAGGCTTTCTACAAATCCATTGTATCAATTTCCCACTGATATAAAAAGTCACAATTCAATATACAATAAATGGTATATATAGCAAACTACTTAATACATTGAGATGATAAAGTTTTCAGTCAATATAGGGAAAACATTTTTTGTCTACTTTATTAAAAATAATTTTCTTTGGTAGATGAAACTAAAGAGATAACTAACATTCTTCTGAATACCAGCAACAATAAACAAAATCCAGAGAGCTATTACACAGGTCTTAGCCTTCAATGTCCAAATGAAAGAGGTTTTACTACGAGACATTTAATTAGCAAGATATTCCATTTAAAGAAATTTAGCTGATTGGATCGACACTGAAGATTTTTTTAAGATCTGCCCTAACTTGAAAAGACCAGAATTCCAAGCCATTCTGAAATAAAATAAGTGGAAGAATGCTTATTTCCTAAATTATAATATGCAATTAAATGTGATAGTTCAAATAACCTAGACATATAAACAAGTGTGTTGAGACTTTATTTCTAGAGAAAGGTTTAGGTTGCAACTTTGTACTTTCAATAAAAATAAATCCTAGAGTGCTCCCTGATCCATGATTTTTCACAAAATAGCTCAGTATGTAGATACCAATATTATGATGATGGTGCATTACTGAGACCTATGAAGTGTGGTCATAGAATCAAACTTTCAAGCTATCTAAAGGATAAAAAGAAAATAATGGTTGTAGGTAGGATGGATCAAGGAAATGTGTCAGGAAACAGAATTTGATTGTTTTAACAAGTCATAAATTATCCATGTAAATAATGAACTGGTTTATTTTTAAAATAAAGAATAGATGGTCTCTGAGTATATTTTCTTTGGAAAATTTATGGAAAGATGAGTAAAAATTGCACAAGATGAGAAGTCAGGATTGGATTTCAGTCTCCATTATCAGAAATTATTATACTAATGAAGTGATTAGTTCAAGTATTAAAATTATAAAAGAATTAAATCTCAAATCCACAAATAACTACAAAAATAAATTGTGAGCTATTATAAAAAGTATTTGCTTTACCTCTGATTTTTTATTGTGTATATACACATGCACATATGTATGTGTAGTTTTAAAATTTTATAGCTTTTGTATGAATTGTTCAATATCTCTTTGTAATCTTATGAAAAAGTTAACCATTATTTTTCAATAGCAACTAGCAAAATTCAATAAACAGCAAATGTGATGAAGCAAGTATGACTAAGATGGTCTTTTGAGCAAGAGGGAAAAAGTCTCAAATTGATTTATTTTAGACATTTCTTTAAAAGTCAAAATCTACAGTTTATAGATTTTAAGGAAATGTTGGGCCTGTACAATAAGTAGACTACATTTAGATTGGTTTTAGTTTTTAACTTTCTAAGATCTTATATCACCCATATGCTGATTTTCTTTAAAAATAAAAAGGTACACTCATAAATTTAGAAATGGGTCTTTGAAGAAATAGGCATCTTAAGAAACAAATATAAAGACTATCGCATCCTAAAATAGTATTTTAAGTGAATTATTTTCTGCAGACATCAAATGGTCTTAATAGTTTTTGAATCATTGTATCAGAGAAAGCAATCCAGAGTTTGTTTTACAAATAAAAGCATTCTTTAAATATGCTGCTTCTATTTGTTTATGGAACTGCATCAAAATCAATAATTTGTTTACCTCTAAAGTATTGTGATATTGTTCTGTATAACAATGAGATCATAAATTAAACTGGCTTCAGTGTTATCAATTCTAACCACAGATGTAGAAACTGAGACCTAAAGAGGTTAAGTGCCATGTTCAATGGTCCATCATGTAACTTAGGAATTAGTGTAGGTCTCAAGCTTTTATGCAGGTATGAACAGCTCCTAACGTCCTCATCTGTCTTTTACTTACTTGTTGTAACAACTTTTGAATATTGTTTCCATGTGGTTGTCAGATAACAAATGTAGTAATTTTGGGTACCTTCAGAGGAGCAAATCATGTTCAGTCTTTCAGGGAGGCATAAATTCCACATCTTTTATAAATATTTCTAGGAAATCACATGTGTGTAATAGTAGAAGGTCTGATTTATGACTTAATTATTTTAATCCTAACTACATGAGTTTTCTTTGTCCTAAAGAAGAATGTACATCCATTGACTGCTCACCATACAGGTGATTGCTCACCAATACCTCACCCCAATCACCAAGGTGACATCCTAAGATGTTAGTGCCTTCATTCCCAGAGAAATGTCAGAACTTAATGCTTAAGTTATAACTTAGGGTTCTAACTACACTGAGGTATTTGGGAACTTCAATAAATTTCCAAGACTATCTTTTGGGTATATCTGTGCCCTAGCCCTCAGTTATATTTTTGTTTTTTTCTATAACTCTGTGATTGCGTGGTATAAAATTTTTTATATGGTCCTATGGTCTGGCTAGGACTTCATATTCCCCTTTATATACTCATCTCCCAACTCCACAGGGCAGAAAAGATATACATACATTGGGTAATAGAATACCTTATGAGTATATGGAGACAGAAAAGCATCAAGACAGTAAAAGCAGGAACTCGCCTGAGCTCTCTGCTAAAATCTCTTTAAATAATGACCTTAACCAAACTCAAGGGTAGATTCCACAAAACAAAGTGAAATGATTTTCCAGCCAAAGACAATTTGAAGGTCATTAGGAAAGGTTGGTTGCACAAAGGTGAGAGTAAAGCATAGTCCCAATAAGGTCATGCCAACATAGACTGGATCCCAGAAAATCGGGTTCAGGACTTGAGAGCGAACAGTGGCTGTGACCTCTTGGACCTTTCTGTCCACAGATGGGGGGGGAGGGGTTGGACAAATCAAGATTTACAGGGGTCCATTGTTGGCACCAGGGACAAGACTCTATTGAATTGCCAATAGGAACTGGGTCTCAATCCCAGGAGTACTAGAGCTTATAATTACAGGGAAACAGGGACCCTGATTACAAATCCAGGGTGGGAAAGACACCAGTGCATAGTACAAGTAGTACTTCTCCTTAGCTTTTACTATCTTGAAAGAACCTATTTCTGAAAACAGCTGCACAAAAAATTTGAAGCTTGAGACAGTACCTCTTCCACTCCAGAAGCAAGAGTTCCACTTTAGCTTTCTATTAAAAGTCAAGTAATAGACTGGACAAATGAGTAAATAACTGAAAAAATCCCAACTAAAGAAAGTTACTAAGACAGCATAGGTCATAAATTCAGAAGACAGTCACAAGTCTCAAAGAAAAATATGAATTGAACCCAGGCATGGAAAACCCCCCAAAAGATTGTAAATAATCAAATAGATATAGAAGAAAAATGGGAAGAAAAAATGAGAACAGTGCAAGAAAATCATGATTAAAGGAGGCACAAAAATTACTGAAGAAAATTATACCTAAAAAGTCAGAAATGGTCAAATAAAAAATAATCCCTTAAAAATAGAATGGGCCAACTGGAAAAGGAAGCACAAAAATTTAAGAAAATTCCTTAAAAATTAAAATTAGGCAACTGAAAGCTAATATAAAATTTACTATTGGAAAAATAAACTGACCTGGAAATTGGATCTAGGAAAGGTAATTATTTGATTAACTGAAAGTTATGATAAAAAAATCTAATTGTCCTTACAGAAATTATAAAAGAAAGCTTCACTGACATTCCAGAACTAGAGGATAAAATAGAAATTGAAAGAATCCAGTGATAAACCCCTGAAAGAGATACCAAAATCAAAACTCCTAAAAATAGAATATCCAAATTCCAGAGGTCTCAGGTCAAGGGGAAAATCCTGCAAGCAACCAAAAAATTCAAATGTGGTATTTTTATGGAATAAGACAATATTTAGCAGTTTCTATATTAAAAGATAAGAGGACTTGGAATATATTCCAGAGGGGAAAAGAGCAGAACTGCCAACCCTTCAAAACTTATTCATTTGGGAGAAAAAAATCAATTAAAGGACTTCCAAGAATTCTTGATAAAGACCAGAGCTGAATAGAAAATTTGATTTTTAAATATAAGATTGAAAAGAACAGGAAAACAGGAAAGAGAATTCACAAAAGATTTAAGTTTAAACTGCTAAAATTCCTACATGGGAAAATTATACTATAACTTCTAAAAATTTCTCATTTGATAGAAAACACAGGTATGAGTTGAATGTGAAGGTATCATTGTCTTAAAAGAATAAAGGGGTAAGAAACAAAAATGCACTGGGGGAAAGGGAATGATAGAAAGGTATCAATTATCTGACATATGAGAAGCCCTGGAGAGATTATATAGTGAAGAAGAAGGTGGGGCAAGAGGGGAGGGGAGAATTTAAACCCTAAACTCACTGGAATTGGATCAAAATAGTAATAACATGCATTAATTTGGGTGTAGAAATTTTATAAAGGAGGAAAAGGATATAATGAAAGTGAGGTTTGGACTGATAGAAGTGATTGCAACTTGAATGTAAAAAGTAAAATGCTATGGAGAATGGACAGGGTAAAAGAAAATGGGGTAAATGAGGGAGGGATAGGATGGAGGGAAATATATAGTCATTAATCTCTACTGTGAAAAAACTTTACCCAGAGTTCCTCTCATAAAGGCTTCATTTCTCAATGTAGTGAGTGAAATTCATAGAAAAGAGTCATTCCTCAATTGATAAGTGGAAAAAAATATATGAGTAGGTAGTTTTTTAATATTTATTTTCACATTACAACAATAGTCTTGTAAAAGTAAACATATTTCGCCCTCTCCCCACAAAGATAGAGAAACCTCAAGAAAAATAAAGTGAGAGAAAAAAGTACTTTATTTTGTTCAAATACCATCAGTTCTGCCTCTAGGATGGATCACATTCTTTATCATAAATCCATCAGAGGAATTGCTTCAATTTTTTTTTTCCCACAGATGCTATTGCTTGCTGTATTTCCATTTGTCCTATTCCTCTCCACCCCCAATTGTTCTATTCTCTTCCTCCTCTCACCCTGCACCTCCTCAAAAGTGTGATTTATCTGATTACACCTTCCCATGATGTTTCCTCTCTTCTATCACCTACACTCCCTCTCCACTTTCCCTATTCCATTTCTCTCATCCCTCAACTCTCCTTCTTTTTACTCTAGGATAAGAATGATTTCTATACCCTATTGAGTGTAAATTTTATTTCATCTCCGAATCACTTCCAATGAGAATGAAAGCTCACTTATTCCTTTTCACCTTCCCCCCCCAATAAGAAGGTAGTTTTTAGAGAAAATAATCAAATCTCTAGTCATATAAAAAAACTCTAAATTACTAATGTAAATTAAAACAACTCTATGCTTTCACCACACACCTATTAGATTGGCTAATATGACAGAAAAGGAAAATGGCAAATATTAGAAGGGATACAGGAAAATTAAATATTAATATACTACTGGTGAAGTTGCATACTGATTCAGTCATTACAGAGAGTAATTAGCAACTGTGCCCAAAGGGTCATAAAACCTTTTTTATCAAGCAATATCATTACTGGCTCTGTATCCCAAAAAAAAGATAAAAGTCAAAAAGGAAGCAAAATTATGTGTACAAAAATATAACAAAGAATTGGTAGCAAAGAATTGGTTATTGAGATGTCCATCAGTTAGGAAATAGCTGAACAAACTATTATTGTATGTGATTGTGATGGAATACTTCTGTGCTTTAAGAAATGACTAGTAGGATGTTCTCTGAAAAATCTGGAAGGACTTAAATGAACTGATGCATATTTTAATGAGAAGAACCAAGAGAACATTGTAAACATTAACCTTAGTATTTTAAGATGATGTACTGTGAATAACTAATTCTCAGCAATAAATAAATTCAAAAAAATTAGCAATTATTTTGATGCACACTTTGTCACAACTGGCTCAGTATTTGGAAGGCTCTAAAGGAAAGTGGGAAAGGAGAAGTGTTAGATTGTCTACCAAGTATACAAACTATTATTCTGACCTCATTGTTGAATGTCTAGAATCTGGACAGTATACCAGCACCAAACCAAGAAACTGAATTGTTTCATTTGAATTTGTTTTAGGAAGATTTTTTTTTAGGTTTTTGCAAGGAAGATGGGGTTAAGTGGCTTGACCAACACCACAGTTAGGTAATTATTAAGTGTCTGAGACCAGATTTGAACCCAGGTACTCCTGACTCCAGGGCTGGTGCTTTATCCACTGCACCACCTAGCCGCCCCTTTAGGAAGATTCTTAGGAGAACCTGGAAGGAACATGTATGGACTATATTGAGCTATATATGAGCTATAGTACCATAAATATACATGTATATACATATATATATATATATATATATATGGAGAGAGAGAGAGAGAGAGAGAGAGAGAGCACTATATATGAGCTATATTACCAAGCATTCAAATTCTGATGTAGAGAGTGCAATTCTGATGGACTTGAATTTCAAATCTATGCTTCCTAAAAGACTATTTTATGAAGTACTCTTCTAAGGAAGATGCTCACATAGTAGTCAGAAGAAGCAATACAAAGACACCCTAAAGGTCTCTCTGAAGAACTTTGGAATTAACACAAACACAGGACCAGCCACTTGAAGAGGATGCTATGCTCTATGAGCGAAAAATTGCATTTGCATAAATGAGATACATAAATTTATAGTCATCTCCATCCCAAATATGAACTACTTGTGCCCAAAAGATGGTAGAGCATTCTGAGTTCATTTTGGTCTAATTAATTACAATTGGGCACACGGTAACTTGACTCTAACATAGTGATGTCATTTTGGTTCTCCTCAAGACCAAAGTACAATAACTGTCTAACCATACAACAAAGCCTTTTCAGACTTTGAAACTAACCTAATACTACATTCCAAATTATCTGATAAGAATTCAGTTTTGAAACAAAGGAAGCCTGCACAGAGACATTAATACACAGAAATTCATCATTTAATATAGTTTACATGATATACTTTACATTAATAAAGATGAATTACTATAATTTGGAAGGAAAGAAACAAATAATCATTAAGCTATTGCTATCTGCTGGACACTATACAAAGGCTAAAGATTGCCTTCAAGGAGCTTCCATTCTAATAGGAAAAGATATCTAACAAGAATAAGCTGAAAGAAAGGAGGGTGTGTAAGTGATTATCCTATACACAGAGAGGGTTTTGTAAATACAGGAGCCAAGAATAAAGCCTGAAGGGAAATAATGCCAGCCTGAACTCTTCCACTAATTAAAAGCACCAGAAGGAATTCATTAGTGGGAGAAAGAAGCATGTCTCATAGAGAAAGATGAAAGGCTAAGAAACCTCAAAGGGTGCTTGAGTATTTCATATTGAGTAAGGAGTCTCTAGGAAATAAGGGAAGTTCCATTCTGAAGTGAAAAAGAGCCCCCTTAATTCCATGGTATATTTGGGAACCACTTATTCTAGCTAGAAATAAGGTGATGGAGAGGATTGATTCTTCTAATGCTATTGCCCCAATGACAAGCAAAGGGTTACCATTATCAATTATGAAAACATCAAGAAAGGAACAGGAATTCTGTAAACACAAATTATCACAATAATTTACAAGGCTTCTTTTTTCCCAATAAGCTGTATTTTTTTCTTCAAAATGAATATGATAATTGAGTCTGGTAATTTGAACTTCTTTCTTCCAACATTACTTTCTAAGGGTCATTTTACCTAGCAGACTAAATTATACATGGAATTACCATTTTCAAACAAGGAAAATCACATCTAGATACTTTAAGGATTATAAAATAATGGGTGAAAAGGCGGGAAATATTGTCCAGTTTATCAAAACAATGCTTATCAGGTGGTCACTCACCTTTTATTTTAATTTTTCCATTCATATCTACCACTTTAGAACTTGTATTTATAGTAAGAAAAATAGAATTGAATTAACATTTTATCAAATGGCTGGGATAATATTTAAGGAACATTTCATCTTTATTGGAATACTTTTTTAAAGTAGAAGGAACCACAGTGTTTCATCTAATAAAATTATTTTTATGCCTAGTTGAATACCAAGAGCAGTCATTGGAGTCATCTTTGAATGCCAGTGATATATGTTTAATTGAATAAATCCTACACAGTCATTAAGAAAAGTTACTGAAGCATTAAGATTTGCAAAGCAGTCTTTGCAAAAGCCTCTCACCCACTTTCCCAGGGGATGTGACAACGAATTCTGAGGTAAAACATTTTATTAATGATTGTATTGTAGCTTTGAACTAAAAAGAATGCAAAGAGAGTTTATAGAGTGTCATAGGATCTTAATTCTGTTCAGTGCTGAGTGTTCCCATCATTGCCTCTTATTCTATCCTTTTCATAGTTCCATAGTTCAAAGTCTTATGGGAATTCTTAGAAAGTAGAGAGAATTTTGTACATAGAGTAAGGATATTCATTTCCTAAGTCCAAAATTATAACTTTTTTTAATGACACCTTACCTTATAACCACACTTCCTCTTCTCACAACTCTCCTTATTCCACTCTTTTTTTCTTTTCTATTACAATTACCTGTCATGAAAAATTAGGAAACTTGAACATTCTGCCCCAAAGAATGAGGAAGAGGGAGATTCATTCACCCCTTTCTGCAATAAAACAATCTCTTTTGATGCATGTATTTCTGCACCAGAATAACTTCAAAACATGAGGTTGCAGGTGGAGAATAATGCACAATGAAAGGAAGTCAAGAAAGAGAAGGGGAGAGAGAGAACCTAATTGAGTCTCATGAAGGGACAGGCATGAATTTGTATAATAAACTATTTCATTCCATATGTATAATATGTTATTGAATTATTCCAATTTTTTTAACTAATAGGCATTACATTTTTTCACCAAAGAATGAAATTACATTGCATTTATATAACTAAATTAAGATTTCAGCAAAATAGTTTACCTAGTAATCCTGGACAAAGATACTTTAACTTATTAGAAATTTTTTTCCATTTTCCTTAAACTCCAAATTGATATTTTCCTTGATAAGTGAACACTCTTATAATAAAGAATAAATGACTGGTATTTCTCTATCCATTATCCTTTTAGTGTTCATTTTCCTGGTAATGGGAATCAAAGTTTTAAAGTAGGAATGAAATTTTAATGTTAGAATTTATCATTAGGCATGAGTAATGAGTGAGAACTGAGAGCATCTTCCAAGTCCCCTAAAATCATATCTATCGAAAAATAAGACCAATCCTCCTTTAAGTGTAAATTGAAAAGAAAGCAAAATTGTTGTTGTTGTTGTTGTTCAAACATTCATTCATGTCTGATGCTTCATGATTCTGTGAACCATAGAATATCAGGTCCTTCTATCCTCCACTGTCTATCAAAGGTAATTAAATTCATGTTCTTTGATTCCATGACATTATTTATTCATCTATTCCTCTACTTTCCTTTTTTTTTCTTTTTTCTTTAATCTTTCCTAACATCAGGGTTTTTTTCCCAAAGAGTCCTGTTTTCTCATTATGTGGTCCAAGTAATTAAACTTCAACTTCATCTATAGTAATATAAAAATTCTCTAAATCAATTAAAGAAACAAATCAAAGCACCTCTAAGGAATCATCTCACATATATTAGATTGACTAATATGGCAGAAAAGGGAAATGATGAAGGGTGATATTAAAATTGGGACAACAATTTGGTGGAGTTGTGAACTGTTTCAATCATTCTTGAGAGCAATTTGAAACTATGCCCAAAGGCCTATATACCTATATGTCCTTTGATCCAGCAATATCACTACTAAGTCTGTTTTCCAAAGAGATCATGAAAAGGGGGGGGGAAGCCCACAAGAACAAAATTAATCAAAGAAACTCTTTATATTGTGGTCAAAGTATTTCCAAAGACTGGAATTTGAGGGAATGGCCATCAATTAAGGATTGACAGAACAAATTGTAGCATATAATTGTAATGGAATATTATTGTTCTATAAAATGATGAGCAGGTAAATATCAGAAAATCCTGAAATTACTTATACGAATCAATATTAAATGAAATGAGCAGAACCAACGGGACATTTTATATAGCAAGAGCAACATTATGTGATTATTAGCTGTGATAGAATTAACTTTTTTTCAGCAATACAGGGACCAAAGACAATTCTAAAAGATTGCGATGGGAAATGCCATCCACATCCAGGTGAAGAACCATGGAATATTAATGCAGAAAAACAATACTGAATTCATTTTTAATTCTGTTTTTTTCTTTCTCAACATTTTTATCTTTTGTCTGATTCCTCTTTTACAGCAAGACTACAATGGAAATATGTGTTACGTGATCATGAATGTATAACTTTCATTTGTAATTTAGTGCCCTAGAAAAATTACAATTTTAGTTCCAGTTTTATTGTAAAATAAAAATAGTTTTTTGAAAATGAGTTTTCTCCATATCTGGCATGTCTCCATAATGGCAAAATTATTTTTCATACTTCAAAGGCCATGATAGATTGATTAGACTACTTTGAGAAAAGTGATGGCAAATTAGTCTGGTTAAAAATAAAAAAAAACCTTCCTATTTTTTGTTGTTGTTGAGATGCTTTCAATTATGTTTTGACTCTCTGTGATTCCCATTTAGGATTTTCCTGGCAGAAGGAATAGAATGGTTTCATTTCTTCTTCTACCTTATTTGACGAACTGAGTCAAATGGGATTAAGTGATTAGGGTCTCAAAGCTATTGTCAGAGGTCAGATTTGAAATCATTAAAATGAGACTTTCTGATTTTAAACCTAATGTTTCATCCACTATGCCATCTAGCTGCCCAATAGTTTCAAATTTTGAGGATGAGCCTCATGTTGAATAAATCAAAAATTTGAAATCATCAATATCACCAATTTGAAAATATTGAAGTGATCAATAATATCAGCACTAACTACACAGTATATATCATTCAAAAATTCACTGGTAGTGATAAATTAGACCATTCATTTATGAGATAAATGAATTAATTAAAATTAAAAGATTAAGATTAAAAAATTAAGATGAAAAGAACTTTCTAACTTTTCAGAATGCATAACATTAATTTTTTACCTGTTACTTAATATAGTACCATGTCGGCAAATTGCAGCCTTTAGGAGTTTAATGAGTCTATATTTTTCCCATCTTGTAATCATCATCCTTATCAATATTCCCTTTCACTTATAACTTTTTTGTGGATCAGATTTCTCTCTAAATAATACCATAATTCTGGTAAATTTCTGGAATATGGAAGCAGTTACTGATACTTTACATGGCAAAATTAAAGCCTTACAGGAATAAGAAAATCTTTTCATTTCAAAGGTAACTTTGTCTTGATTATTTGAGTAGTATTAGAAACTCCAAATGATTGCTTTTTCTTTTTAACCTTATGATAATCTTTCAAAATAAGTAAATTTCATGATTCTCATTTTACAGATAAAGAAATTGGTCAAATTGCTAATGTCTGCAACTACGAATACATAGCTATTAAATCTTGGAATGGAGGGATAAGTATCAGAGTCAAGATGGCAGAGCGAAGTCATCATTTTTGCTAAACTCTTGAAACATACAACATTTAAAAATAATACAAAACAAATCCTAGGCATGACGTTAAAAAATCAAAAGTTCGTTTATCCATCCCATTGTATGACAGAAAGATAGAAAAAGAAGTTTGCAGACATTGGAATCAAGATTGTCCTAGAACACATAATGTAGCAGAAACAGAACTAGCTACAGATGGTAAATCATGACTGCAGAAGCACTGATCTCATTATCTCTGGGTGGTAAGTGGATTGAACATTTGATCAGAAAGATATCTCATGGGACCTTGTACTAGTACTGAGGGTAGGAATGGGTGTCACTTGGCATCTACCACAATTCTATCACACATTAGTCAGTCCAAGACCATATTCAATGGTGGAAAGGAACAATTACAGAGGGAACAGAGCCTTAACCCGTATATAAAGAAAATTGCAGAAATAGAAGTCAGTGATTGGATCTCTTTCCAGGTCACATCATGTTGGTAGCACTCAAAATGTACAGGAATCAAATTGAGTTGTGAAAGAAGCAGGACATAGAAGAACAAAGCTCAGTCCAGAGATACCTTTATTACCAGCATTGAGCAGAATCCAAATCTAAAAAAAATTCAAAATCAGCAAGTATAACGGAAAAATGAGCAAACAAAAATAACTAAATAATCTGACCACAAAAGAACTACTACATTAACAGGAAAACTTGACAAACTTAGAAAACAACAGTGTGAAAACAGATTGAAGAAAAGCTTCAAAAGAAAAGGACAAAGGGGTCACAAGTTCAATAAACATTTCTAGAAGACATAAAGAAAGAGGAAATTAAAAAGATTTTTAAAATAAAATAAGATTGGTAGTGGAAAAAATGGGACCAGGTGAATAAGAAAAATATGAAAAGAGAATTAAAAGTTTGTTAAGAAAAACTCTAAAAATATAAAAGAAAATAATCTCTTTAAAAATCAGTATTTGTCAAATAGTAAACAGGTATAAAATATCACTAAAATAATTCCTTAAAAATAAGAATTGGTCAAGTGGAAGCCAATGAATGCATAAAAATTCAAATCAAAATAAAATTGGAAAAAAATAGGGTAAAATGTGAAAAATCTCACTGAATGAACTTGAATAGACACACACACACACACACACACACACACACACACACACACACACAAACACAGAAACAGAGAAGACAATTTTGAAAACCATCAGATCACCTGAAAGTCATGACATATCACATCCATAAATAAAATCTTGGACATCATATTTGAAAAAACTATAAATGAAAATGATCCAGAATTAGAAACAGATATTGTCAGCCACCTTTTAAACAAAATCCCCAAATGAGTAGTTCTAGGATTATTATAGCTAAAAGCTAAAAATTTTAAGGTGAAGAAGAATATATTGCAAGTAGTCTGAAAGAAATAATTTGAATAACATGGAATCAAAATCAAAATCACACAAGATTTTTCAGTCACTATGGAGGCCTTGAAATATGATATTCCAGAAGACAAAAGCGTGGATAATACAAAAAACTACTCAGAAAATGGAATATAATTATATAGAAAAAATAAAAATGCACATTTAATGAAATAGATGATGTTCAAGTATTGTTAATGAAAGGATCATAGCTGAATACAAAATTTGACATTCAAACACAAGACCCAAGAGAAACATAAAAAGAAAAGCATGGGTCAAAAGGGACTTAACAAGACTAAACTGCTTATATTCTGGAAAGATGAAACATGTAATCCATAAAAGCTTTATCACAACTAGAACTTTAAGAATATCTACTTGAACAGAGGACATGGTTATGATGCTCCTATATTGGAATGATGTCAAGAGAAGAATGGAAAGGTGAGAAAGAGAGAAAGAAGATAAGGGAGATGAATGGGGAAAATTATCTCACATAGATGTACACATGAAGGAATTTAGATAATGCAGAAGAGAATAGGATGAAGGAACAGGCAATACATAAATCTCACTCTCATCTGAATTGATTCAAGGAGAAAATAATATATACACACACAGAGCAATCCAGATAAATTCATTTTACACAACAAGGAAGCAGAAGAGGAAGGATTTGAGGGGAGAGAATAGATATAAAAAAAATAATAAGGAAGGCAATATCAGAAGCAAAGCAAAGTCTTAAGAGGTGAAAGGACAACAAAAAGAAGTATAAAATAATAGGATGGAATTAAATACAGAGTTCAAAATCATAACTGTGAATGTGAATTGGATGAACTCACCATAAAATTCAAAACAGTAGACAGCTTTTACAAACCAGAATCCAACCACATACTGTTTGCAAGAATCATACTTGAATTAAAATAAGAAATACACAGAATTTAAAAAAAAAGGTGCTGAGGCAGAAACTAGTATCTTCAACTAAAATTACAAAAAAAAGAGTTGGAGGTAGAAATCATGGTCTCAGAAAATGCAAAAAGCAAAAATAGACCAAAATAAAAGAGATCATCAAGGAAACTTTATTTTCTTCCAAACAACTATAGACAATGAATCAAAATAAAATTTGAACATTTTATATTTTATACACACACACACACACACACACACACACACACACAAACACACACACAGAACAAAAGACAGTATCCAATTTAGAAAGGAAAAGTTGTTTTTTTAAGGAAAAGTTGAATGAATTTGCAGGAGATAGTTCTACTTGTGAGGTACCTCAGTTTTATTCCTCTGGGTTCTACATAAATCAAATCATAAAAACAAACTTGAAAGGAATTAAGGATATGGATAGAACTTTAGAAAAGCTAGATATGATAGTTCTTTGGGAAATATAGGATTGAATTAAAAAGAAGCACTCCATTTTCTCAACATCACAAAAATTGGCTATGTATCAGGCCACAAAAATCTTACAAACAAATGCCGAAAATCATAAAAATAAAATGTATTTGATCCTGACTATAAAGTAATAAAAATTCCATTAGAGGGTCTCTGAAGCATAGATCCAACATTATCTTGAAACTTAATAATCTAATAATAAAATGTGTGGGACAAAAATAAAAACCTAGAAACAATTTCATCACATACTTTCATCAGTGAGACAAAAGACCAAAATTCATGAGATGCAGTTATAGTAGCACATGGGGAAAATTTTCATCACTAAATACATATATAAAAGAGCACATTAATGGATTAGTGCTGTTACAACTAAAAACCCTTAGAAAAAATTAAACTTTCCCAATTAAAAAACATCAAAATCCTGAAAAACAAATGAGAAATTTTTTAAATTGGCAGTTAAAAGTAGCATAAATAAATTCAAAAGATAGATATATGAAAAAAACAATAAAATAGACAAATCACTTGCTAATTTATTTTTTCTAGAGAGGAAAAAAACAGGAATAGAAAAATTCCATTTAAAATTTAATACATTCAATATAAAATAATTCTGGGATAAAATAAAACCTGGGATATCTACCTGCACAGATACACAGGGTAATTCTTTGAATACATTCCAAAACAAATAAAGATGTGTATGATCAGAGAAATATTAATTGTTGAGTCAAAGCAGACTGAGTAAATATAATGAAAATGACAATATCATCTAAATTAATTCAATTACTGTTATATCTATTGAATAATCACATGGTTCTACAACTCTCCAACAGCAGCCTCTGCACTTTCTCTATAGATTCTCCCTTCAATAAATGTGTACAATTTTATATTAGAACATTACAGGCCCAAAATATCATTTATTGGTGAGAATCTGATAAAATATTCAATTGTGTTCATTTCTATGGATATATTCATGTTTCATGATTATAAAATGTGGATAATCTTCACTATTTCCACTAGACTTCAGATACTGAATCCTTTTTTTACTGGGTCCCACATATTTTTAGGGCTTTTCTAAGTTTATTTGTTTTTGAGAAAAAACTTATTTCAGAACTCCTCTTTGCCCCATGGATAAGGATACATTGGAGAAATTTTGAGTGGTATTCCATCTTGGATTGCCCCAATTTGGGCAACCTTCTATGTTACAGGGAATAACTGAAGAAATATTGTTTGATTTCTCACCTGAAAAAATGAAGTTGATTCCCCCTTGATCCCATGTCTTTGAGTCAAGAGAAAACCATTGGTTTTGCATGCCTACTGACCAAACAATTTTTGGAGGTAGAAGGGAATCAAGGTTCTGTTGCTTACTGGGAACTGATTATGGATTAAAACAAGGTTTATAAGTAGAAATAAACCAAATCACAGTAGAGAGTAAAATAAATTAACTAAAAAATGCTAAATATTTTCCAATAAGCAAAGGTTACCTCAGGAAACATTTGTTGATAGGCCTTTCAAAACATAATTAGACAATTCTTGACAATAGACAGTCCTTCATTAGACTTTTATTCAATTGCTTTTCACTTGTGACTTCCCAGAGCTTGTATTCTGTGGGCATAGTTTTTCAGAATTCATTGGATGGGATTATGAATTGATTTTTAATTGAGTACTTAATTTAAAATTGCACTTATGAGGTTATAGCTACAAAAACATAACAAAACAGACAGATCTCTAGTAACTGGAATATGAACTGGAAGAAAATCATCACTAATACATGAAACACAGATAGATTAGTGACATAGAGTCCTACAAAACTCTGAACTCAGAAGACTCTGATTTAGACCTGTGAGCTTAATCTCAAAGAAAGAGGTTTTTTTTTCCTTTCATTTAAATTGAGATCACACCATGAATACCACCAGAAAAAAAATAATAAATATACTCATGGTCCTACTTGTATCTTAATATCTTCAAATAGTAGTAATGGAATAATAGTGTATGAACTAATATTTATTTTAACACCACTAATATAGATTTGGAAAGGAATTGTAGTAATACATAAGTATAAAAAGGAACCTACAGAGCTTCAAATAGCCTAGTAGACTCCCTCCTAGGGGTTCTATTGGACAAACAATCATCTTTTGACAGATCTATACTGAATAATTAACAGCAATATTGAGGTTCTAAATCTCTCATCTTCCATGGCATCATTGAAGTAGTTCAACTGCAGCAGAATCCCGTTACTACTAGTTGTCTGGTACCAAAACTCTCACATTCAGGCAATCTCTATTTTTATGTTTCTCATGTGGATAAACTTATGTACTAATGTACTTATGCAATTATATACTATGTACTAAATTGCTGAGTCCCTTTTCTGAACTTCCTCAATCTTCCCCAGGCAAGCACTGGGGGTGGGGGGGACAAGAAAGACAAATTTCTCCCTATACACCCAGGGCTCCATCTATTCACCAAATCACAAGTGCTTAAATATCCCTCCCAGTCTCTAATCCACTCCCACTTCCATGGCACTCAGTAAAATAAGTCTCTGGTGCTCAAGGGCACCAGGTGATGAAGGTTCACAGGACTCCCACACACAACAGTCCCTAACACTAAATATACTTATGTACTTATATAATAAAATCTATGATACCTAAGAAATCTTGCTTCGCTGGCTAGAAAGTTCAACTGCAGAATTAGGCTGCCTGCCTGGTGAATTCCACATCTACTACATAGGAGTCACTGGTTTAGTGTCTTTGAACTCCTTTCCAAGACTGGTTGCAAAGATATAATTTCCTTGTACTTACAGAAACTAGGTGGTGCAGTGGATAGAGTGCCAACCCTGGAGTCAGAAGGATCTGAAATCAAATGTGGATTCAGACCCTTGACCAAGTACTTTAACTTAGATTTCCTCACATCTAGGGTTACCTGGTGCAGTCATTTTGATTCATATCTGGCCACTGGACCCACTGGAGAAGAAAGTGAGACTGAAGATGGACCACAGCACCTCCTCACTCAGACCCAATTCATGTGCTTGTCAAGGCATCACCTCGCTAATGTCATGGTTTTCTTCCAGAATGAAAAACAAACTCAGGACATCCTCTGTGAATTGCTATTCTCATCCACTTCTGGGATGAAAAGGGAGAAATCTCCCCCTGCAATTCCTTATTAAAAATAAATATCTACATTTATTGCACTGAGATTTGGAAGTTAAATAGTTAGGTGATGGGAAAAGAAATATGATGAGAAAGAGAAAGGAAATAAGAAAAGGAGAGGCAGGAAGAATTATTGTTATAGCCCACAAGGGAAGGAATTTTTCTGACAGACTTCATCCAGTCTCTAACTTTTCAATCATCTTGGAGGCAACTTCAGTCTCTAGGAATCAATTAAAGCAATTCTCTGTATCTTCTCTGCAAGAGGCCTGGGTACATGTCTATCCCAATGTGACATAACATTCAGATACCTTCAGACATCTCATCAACTTGATTGTAGAAATAATCAAGCTGATTTATATCCCCCCCACAAACGAACACAGACAATATACAGATTCATACACATATGAAAAGCTATTTGACCATTGAGTCTAATGCCTCTCTTCTCCGGTTGCCTCTCAGATCTATATGTTGTATCCCACTTCTGTAAATCTTCTCAGTATTGGCACTATCCAGAGAAAAGCAAAGGTGGATATTGTAATAACTGTCAATGCCTAGGAATCAGTGATCAGGATTTATTTATGCCATGACACTCTTAAGGTAAAAGTAGTGATTAGATAATTCTCAGAAGATATGTATAGAAATGCTGTGGTATATTTTGTCATGTCAGATGGTTACCTAGATTTAGCTTCCCCCCGCCCCATCCAGTGAAATGTTAGAACTGTTCAAAGAATAATAAAGTAGAAAGTTATCTTAATATTATAAATGTATAAACAAGTTTCTTTAGGAATAGATTAAACTAATAGTTAAATTGTGTATATTTAAAACATACCACTGTAGTACATTTGACATATAAAGTTATTTTGATACTGAAAGTTTTTAGAATTATCAGTTTTTATTGCCTCTGCTACTAAATGTAGATTAATTTCCATATATTAAATATATGTATATATAAATATACATACTCATATATAAATTAAATCACTTTCCTTAACTGATATTTCTTAAATATTGAAGGAAATAAGAATGAATAAAATATAATTTTTGCCCTTCTAAAGGCTAATCTAGTGTTGGAGTTTATATTTTTTACAAAAACATATAGGATATATTAAATATCATACCAAAGGTACAAAGAACTATTTCATCAGCTACAGATTCAGAGACAAAACCACTACTATTCCTCTCCAAAACAACAATTATATCTTCTTGAATTCACAAGACAACAATAAATTATGCTTGAGGAAAAGATACCAGAATCACTTTTCTTTCTTTATTCAATTGAACATCAACTGAACAAGTAAACTAATCAAGAAGAGATTTATAACAATATATATGTGAAACAACAAACGCATGTAATAAAATTTTAGCTGACATTTCATCCAAGCAATAGAGATATGCAATTACACAGATGATAATAAGACATTTTAAAAAGTGCTTGTAAATGTGTTCCAAAACTAATTTCAGTGTCAAATTATTGCCATCAAAATTTAATTGAATAGAGGCATCCAACTCAATTTTCTAAATAGTACTAAATTTTTAAAAACTCTCTATTTCACTCACCTCTAACAAAGCTCCAAGTTTGGTGACATCAACATAAAAATAAGATAAATTGTAATATGAAATGCAAAGATCTAAAAATGCCTTGCAACTTGATCTTAGTATGCTATTTATTACATCAGATACTCAAGGTCTTGCATCTAAGCTAAACTATATTTACTATGAAGTTAGTTCTAAGTCTTAGTGGACTGAACACTGGGTCCAGAGTCAGGAAATTCTGAGTTCAAATTTGATCTCAGGCACTTACAAGCTATATGACTGAGAAAATCATGTAAACACTTTTTTCCTTCTCCACTGGGGAAGGAAACAGTAAATCATCTCCTTATCTTTGCCAAGAAAATCCCATGGACAATTATCTCTAAGGTCCAGACACAACTAAACAATAAAAATATTTTCTAGAATTTTGTCTTAAAATTTTGTAGTCTTTCATTTAAGAGGATATTATAATTTAATATGATCTTAATAATCAAAATATTTATATAACAGTATTTTAAGAACAAAAGACCAGAGAAATTGAAGTTTTAAATTCTATCTTAGATATCAACTTCAAAGCCATTGTATTTGTTTAGACAACAAATATCCATCAACTTTAAAGTACATTTAAGTAAAATGAAATATACTTTTGAGTGATGTGACAATTAATGAAATGTATTAATACCAAAAAGGTTCATCTGCATTTCTATTTTAAGAGGACATTTTTTGGAGCAACTGAAAACCCCGCATTTATTCTCATTCAAAAGAATATCACAAGGGATTGTCTCATTTGCTATTAAATCAATGTATGTATGCATATAATAACTCAAATTGATTCATTCTTACAGAGGAGATCTGAGTAAGCCCTTGGTAAAAGTTAGAGGGTTTTCAGAAAAAAATTATACACTCTAACAGCAAAATGAGGGTAATGGATCAACCTTGATGGACTTGCACATTCCATCAGTGCAACAATCAAGGATAATTTGGGGCTATCTGCGATGGAGAATATCATCTGTATCCAGAGAAAGAATTGTGGAGTTTGAACAAAGACTAAAGATTATTACCTTCAATTTAGGGAAAAAAGTTATCTTATTATGTAATTTTGCTCTCTTATACTTTATTTTTCTTCCTTAAGGATATGATTTCTTTCTCATCACATTCAACTTACATAAATGTATACCATGGAAACAATGTAAAGACTAATAGACTGTCTTCTGTGGGGAGTGGGGGGGAGCAAGAATAGGGGAAAATTTGTAAAACTCAAAATAAATAAAATCTTTCTTTTAAAAAAGTTAGAGGGTTTTATTTAGGATTGTTTTAGGTTCATTCATTAAACTAAACTGACTCAGTGAAGCCTGGCTTGTCCAGGACAAGCACCCTATAAGTGCATCTTCAAGCCAGATGAACTCCACCTGCAGAAAATTATATGTAATTCAGGAAGCAAACCCTTTCACTTACAGTTCAGAAATTTCCTACTACTGGCATATGTTCTCCCACTGACTTTCCCACTTCTCTATGGCTCTCCAAAGTCCCAAGCTGTCACCTCATAAGATTTCTTCAGTGTTTCCTTCCATCTGGGAAACAAACAAACAAAAAAAATCTATGTCCTGTAACCTACTCTGCTGATATATGGTGGTACAATGTTTTTGTTAAGTGTCTTTGGCATTGCTCTATTATGATAGTTTTATTACCCTATCAGAAAAGAAATGAGTTTGTTATGTCAGGGCTCAATGGGTTAGATAACTGAAGTTCATACCATTCAGTTCTTAGGTTTGAGTTAAGAAAACCTAGGAATATATAATACCATAGACACAAACTATGTGGCCATGTCCTAAGCACATAACCTTTCAACATCACAAGTTACCTTCATTTACCATCTAGTATCAATGGAAAGACATTTCTAAATGCAGTACAACAGTCTGTGAAATAGAGCAGATCTCAGATTTGTGCCATAAAAAATGACTGGAATATCACACTGATTTTTTTTAATTAGTCTTCTGATTTTTCTATGGTTTTTATCCAGCCCTGTCATTTTGGTTTCATTTTGACCTGTCTGAGACTTCCTAAATTCTGATATGGAAATGTGTAAGCATCATTTATTAAAAGCTAAATACTATGAATATATTAAGCTGCTTATAAACTAGACTAAATGAAAAGTAGTCCATAAAGCGTTGGAGATAGTGATTTTTTTTCACTATAAAGAGCAAAACATGTCTGACCTTTTTCTCCATTATGAAAAAGTAGAATATAAATACATGAATACTCATTATAGATGAAAATATCAATTATGCTACAATGTCCATTTTAATTAAAGCAATAGCCAGGGAGATGTCTGATACTGAAATGGGATCACATTTCAGTAGTCATGACATCTTCCACTCTGACATTATATTTCCAGGTTTAATAACCATGCAGTGATTCAACTTTTGAGAAAAAACATTATGCATATGCATGCAAGCAGCAGAGCACAAAGATGGACAATTAGAAGAATAATAATGGATTTGTGGAGATAGCCAGATGAAATGGGCTAATTCTTAGACCATTTCCATAAAATTCATGTAAAAGATTAAGCCAATTCAGGTTTCCCAGAATCTTTGTGAATTTCTTAAATCTTTATCAGACAAAAGTTGCGTATGAAAATTATATCTTTATCACATTCAGAATTTCTTCTTTTAGGGCTATAAAAATATTCTCTCTGAGGTCAGACCTGCTTAGTTTACCTTTACTAGAGATGAGAGAAAATATAAAATAATTCTTCTCCAACAACATGATGGCAGATATTTCCATAAAATCTCCACAGCAACTAGCTTCCCACAGAGTCTATTTAACCAAAACTGACATTTAAAAGTAATTTCAAAACATGTTACAACTACCTGAAGCAAGCACCTGCTGACTAATCACAGTAGCATGCATTACATGTGATACTTTGCTGTGCTGAGCAGTAAAAAAATGTCCTTACATGAACATCAGCAAGTTGATTTTGTCCAAGGATAGTTCCCCAACATATATATATATATATATATATATATATATATATATATATATATATGTATATATGTATATATGTATATATGTATATATATACATATATATTTGTTTAGTCACAATCTACAATATACAGTGTTCACTTCAGCATCATGTCTATTTCTTTATTCATGTGTACAAATCGTTCTGTGAGACATAATGCCAAGGGACTCAAAGAATATCCCATATATTTTAAAATGTTTGTAACAGCATGTGATATAAACAAAAAAATAAAGAAGTCCCTATGATTTGAGAACCATAGATTTGGAAGTGGCTGCACATACTGCAAATAAATGTAATGGATTATTACTATACCATTAAAAATGATATGTATGAAAAGACAATTTATAAATGGTCAAAGAATATGAGAAGGCAATTCTCAGATGAAATTAAAATTATCTGTAGTCATATGAAAAGTGCTCTAAACCATTATTGATTAAAGAAGTGCAGATAAAAACAACTCTGAGATACCACGTCACAACTAATCAAATTGGTCAATATGTCTTAAAAGAAAAATGGCCAATGTGGAGGAAATGTGGGAATACTGGGACACTGATGCATTGTTAATGGAGTTGTGAACTGATGCAGTCTTTCTGGAGATCAATTTGGAATTATGCCCAAAGGATAATAAAATTGATCACAACCTTTCATCTGACAGTACCACTAACTAGGTCTATATCCCAAAGAGAGTGCTACCTGTGGTAGAGCATTCCGAGCTTGCATTGGTCTGATCAACCACATATAGGATAGGAAACACTGCAATTTGTCTCAAACATAGTAATATCAGTTTGGACTTCTTTGTTAACAAAGGACAAGAATCTAAACCTAAACTTAACCTCCAAGGAGAGTATTAAAAAAAAGTAAAAAAATCCACATACATGCAGCTCTTTTCATGGTGACAAAGAATTAGAAATTGAGGGGATGCCCATAAGTTGGGGAATGACTGAAGAAATCGTGCTTTATGTATGTCATGGAACACTATTGTCCTATAAGAAATTGTGAGGGACGGTACTTCAGAATAGCCTGAAAAAAATTGTATGCAGGTGCAGCTAGGTGGTGCAGTGGGTAGAGCACAGGCCATGGAGTCAGGAGCACCTAAGTTCAAACCAACCTCAGACATTTAATAATTAGCTAACTCTGTAACTTTGGGCAAGTTACTTAATCACATGGACTTGCAAAAACAAAACAACAAACAAAAACAAAAGATTCACATGAACTGATGCTGAGAGAAATGACCATAACAAAAACATTATGCATACTAACAGTGACTGGGTAAGGCTCAGCTATGCTGCACTTATTCATTTCAGCAGTACAGTAGTCAAAGTCAGTTCTAAATGACTTGTAATCAAAAAAAAAATCCATATCCAGAGAAGGAACTATGGAGTTTAAATGCAGACAAAAAGCCTACTATTTTTCAATTTTTACAACTTTTCTCATGTATTATAGTGTTTTGTCCTCTAAGGTTTAGGGAGGGGAAAAAAGGAAGGGAGCAAAGTGTAAAATTCAAAAACTTGCAAAAAAATGATTGTTGAAAACTACTACTGCATGTAGTTTGAAAAATAAATAAATAAAATATTTTTAAAAAGAAATTATGAGTATGAGGGATTCAGAGGAAAAATGGATACAATTGTATGATCTTTTATAGGGTGAAACAAACCTTCAGAAAGGGTATTATTTATTATATAATATAAATAGAATTATTATAATATAAACAGTACTAGAAGATATGTGGATTATGATTAATAGTAATGACCAATCTTGGTTCAAAGGAACAATGATAATATACTAGGTCTCAATTGATGAAAATAATTAATTCCTTGAAGTGATCTATGTAAATCATACAATTTTGGTTGTAATTAAATATTATGTGACAAGTAATCTCAAAAATAGAAATTCACATAATATGATCATTTCTGTTCTTTTTTCATCCTAATCAAAATTTGGTTTTTCACATCTCTTTTCTCAATATGGATATGGAGAAACTCCAGATAGAGATCATGGCTATCTCTATAATATTTTGTTTTGCTTTTTTTTGTTACAAAGTAGAGCTCAGTCATGGGGGCTGGCGGGGGAATAAATGTGAAATGATTATATTATAAAACAAAAGATATAGATAAAAATTTGAAAGAATACAATAGAGATGGTAGCCTAGATTATTCTAAGATTACTTTGAGTTTAAGATTATATAAATCTGTGAAAAAGAAAGTTATTACTTAAAATAGGAATCAAATATATTATATACTTTTACCTCCTTTTACCTTTGCATTTCTCTCATCTTTTCATTAAGCAGATGGAATTTTCTATGAAGCATTTATGAGACAGATAAGATGAGGTACAACACTGGAGTCCATGAGAGAATGACAGTCCCCAATGTCCTAATCGAGTTCAAGTAAAGACACTGCAATTATCTGAAACCTGCTGCAGCTAAAAACAGCTGTTTGAGTCAGTTGATGTGGTCTTCTACTTTCTCTTCTGTATCACTTTGCGGAATTGCAGTCACTATGAAACAACTGTCTCATTTAGAATCATTGATCTTCACATCCTTGTATAAAAGCTCCTGAGGTACAGAGTCTGCCCCTTGCCTCCAATTCTCATTAACCTTAGAGTGGTACCTTTTTATCTTCTGCAGTGATATATTTGATCTGATGTAACCCAGTAGCCAAAGTCAGCTTGCTTTAATTAGAAAATCTTTTGACCAACACCCTTTTTGCTAAGACCAAGAAATTTACATGTGCTCCCTTCTCTCTGGTATAGTTTTTATATTTAATGTCTGAAGGAGTAAGTGAAGGCTTATCTGACAGGAACAAAAAACACCAGTAAATATTGAAAAGAAACATATTTAAGTGATATCTTATATGAAGTTGAGTAAATTCAAACAATTTTTTCTTTGCTTAAATTAGTAAATAGGTTATGATCTCATAACTCATAAGTGTTCTACTTTAAAGAGTGTGGAATTTCTTGGCTAAGTTAGTCATATTTAGTGAGGTGTATTCACATTCTAAAATTTCCTGACCTTCAAAAATTAAAGGAGAATGGTCTGATGTCATTATATGGTTTTTTTAACCTTTCTGTCAGTAAAGGTTATTTCATCTTCTCCTACTGGAAATATTAAATATCAAACTTAGATTTTTATCAGTGGTTCCCAACACACTTCAATTTTTTCCCATCACATGATGGAAATACAAAATTAGCAAATTGGAAAAATAGGAAATACAAATTGGACCTCGAGATGCATGATTTTTCTGTCTTCAAATAAAAATGAATTCTTTACAAAGGAGTATTTATGAGCAGGCAATGGAGAGAGAAAAATATATAATGAATGTTTAACATTTAGAATGCTGAATATGGATTCCTGGTTTTAAATAAAAAAGAAAACTATAATGTTTGACTTAGAGTTATGTGTTTAATTAATTATCTTCTTCAAGGGATCTGTAAGTTATAAACTACTCTAAGAAATTCACTTAATCAGACAGTGTGGAGAAGCAGGAGGTCAGAAATATGGATCTACTTTCTTTTTTCAGTGACTACCACTTAAGAAATCATCTGTAAAGACCATCCCTCTTCACAATAAAATGTAGGCATTAATATTTTTATTAATTCATTGCAATAATCAATTATTGCAAAATCATTGTAAACATAAATAATACCTATTTTTTTCAACTCTAAAGCAAAAAGAAATCAAAGACAACAAGATTATGGGAAAGTGGAGCTGGGAAATACATGTGCTCTCAGTTGAAAATTATTTAACGTGCTATGACTGAATTTACCTTCTTGTGTTCTAATTTGCTCATGTGTAAAATGAGGACATATTTGCACTATTTGCCTTCCTTAAGAGATAAGTTCTGGTCACATTCACTCCTGTATCATGTAAATACTAACTATACATAGTATGTTAAAAACAAACATGGGGTTTGTCTATCCATCAAGGGGAAAGGAACACAGAAAGAAGTATTCACCATCAGAAAACTCTATCCTACTCACCTCCCTGAAATTCAAAACCAGAAATGATCATTTATAGTAATAAAACAATTGGTCTTATTCTCCTTTTCCTATTATTTACAAGAACTAAATGACATTTAATAAGAGTTAAGAATTTACCTGCAATAGTGTCTGTGGGATTTGTTTTAGTCTCAGACTAAGATTCATCAGAATAATAAAACATAATAAGCTTTTCTGTCATTTTGCATTTCTGATTTTATAATGATAAGTTTGTAAATGCTTTACAGATACCAAACATTTCTTATTCAATTAGATAACCATTTAGAAACTCTTCTATATATGACACCTGTAATTCCAGAAGCACAAATATGACACAAAATGGCTCAAAATTGTATATGGGAGACAAATACACAAGGAATTGCAATTCAGGATAGAAATAAATTATTATTCGAGGTAGAAGAAAAAAGCTGCTCAACTATTACAAGAGGGTCAAGGCAAAAGGGACATTTCAGTTTTGGATTTTGTTGAAAATTTTCTTGAGGGTGCTGCTTAAATGGAGTCTTAAAGGAATTTAAAAAGAAGCAGCTAAATGACACAGAGTTCTGGAGTTAGGATGACCCCAAGTTGCTTAAATCTCTCCTTAGATTCCTAGCTGTGTGACTTGCCCAAATCAATTATTCTCTCTCTCTCTCTCTTCTCTCTCTCTCTCTCTCTCTCTCTCTCTCTCTCTCTCTCTCTCAGTTTTCTCATCCATGAAAATGAGAATGATAATAGCACCTAATTCTTAGTGTGTTTGTACAAGTAAAATGAAATAAGATTCATAAGGTACTTTGTAACCCTAAAAGTGCTATGAAAGTGCTATTATTTATTATTTTATTATTGTTGCTGTCATCACTATTATTTCAAAGGTTGAAGAGTTTGTTTCAAGCAAAGAGGATACATTAACTTGGACATGAACTGAGGCAGGGAGGATAGGCAGTAGTCAGTGTGGTTTAATACCAATTTATTATAATATTTCTGTATCAGGAAGTGTGCTAGGTGCTAGACAAGAAAGCCAGAAAAACAAGGAAGAAATCATTCTTTCTGTCTAAGACTTCAAGAGTAGGAGGAAATAGAAAATAGTTAAAAAATTAGCAGAACCAAAAGAACAATTTCTATAGCAACATTGTAAAAATGAACAACTTTGCAAAACCTAAGGACTTTGATCATCACAATGATCAACCATAAATCCAGAAGATGGATGATAATAAAGATTATCTCTATAGAACATGATGAATCTATGGAACATAACATCACCAACAGTTGAAATTTGTTTTGCTTGACTATACATAATTGTTATAAGGGTATCCCTTCCTTTTACCTTCCTGTTTGTTCCCTCCTCTCTTTCCCAATCTTTTCCTTGATGCCACTTCTCCTATGAAGACTTTCATAGGGGATTTCTTCCTTGTGAAATTCTCCTACAGCACTTAATCAGGATATTTCATACTTATTCAGTAGTATCCCAAATTTCTTTTATTGTATTTCTTATCTGTCAAAATGAATCTTAGGTTCCTGGCAAGACCAGAAACAGAAATGGGAGAGATATGAGAGAAAAAAATACATTTTTAATTTAAATATATCATCCTACATTACTGCTATTTTCCCCTCTGCATCTGCTCATAAAGGTTTTTTTTTTTTTACTAAAAGTATCCTGTTCATCCTGTCCCATAATATAGCAGCATTTCATCTCAATCACATATCACAATTTTTTCAGTCATTCCTCAAATGCTTGGTATCCCCTCCATCTCCAGTTCCTCACCACCAGAAAAGAGCTGTTATAAATACCCCTATACATATAGATTCTTTTCTTCCCATTTTTCATTTCTTCTGAAATAGAGTCCTAGCAGTATGACTGTGAGGCCAGAGGATAGGAATGGCCTTTACCCCTTGAGCATAGCTGAATCATTTCACAACTGCTCTAATAATGCATTAATACCTCAAATTCCATACATTGCATCCAATTGTCATTTTTCTCTTTCAGTCCTATTAGGCAATCTAATGGGTATAGAATAGTATCTCAGAATTATTCCAACCAATACTGTTTCTATCAATAGTGAGGTAGAATATTAAAAAAATAATAATTAATTTCATTGATAAACTCATTTGAAAACTGTTCATATCTCTTGATCATTTATCAAGAGGATAATGGCTCTCATGTTTTATAAATTTGACTCAGTTCTCAATGTTTAAGAAATGACGTCTTTATCAGAGAAACTGAGAAATATTTTTCCTATGGTTGCTATTGTCAGCCGTATTTCTCTCCATCTAAGTCCCCCACCCCCACCCCAGATTTATTTCATTCTCTTTCTTTTACACTCTCCTCCCTGAAAAGTGTATTGAATCTGACTAGACCCTTCCCTTCTATCACCTACAGCCACCACCCCTGTTAATTTTTCCCATCCCTTTTCTCTCCTATGTTAAGATAGGAATGGTAAGATAGAAATCTTTATTATATGTATGTGTTATTACCTCTCTGAACTAATTCTAATGAGAGTAAGCTCACTCTTTCCCCCCTTCTGCTCCACTTGCAGAGCTTTTCCTTGCCGCTTTTACGTAAAATAACTTACCTCACTCTTCCTCTCCTTTCCCATTCCCCCAGTACATTCCTTTCTCCCCCATTAACTCCATTGCTATAATATATTATACCTTCAAATTCAATTACCACCTTGGCCTTGGCTATATATACTCCCTATAACCACTCTAATAAATGAGAAAGTTCATGAGTTATGAATATCATCTTCCCATGCATAAATATAAGCAGTACAACATCATTAAGTCCCTTATGATTTGTCTTTCCATTTCACCATTTTTAGCTTCATTTGAGTCTTGTATTTGAAGATCAAATTTTCTGTCCATATCTAGTTATTTCATCAGGAAAATTTGAAAGTCCCCTATTTCATTGAATGCTCATCCCTCCCCCGCCCAAAAGAGCTTGTTCAGTTTTGCTGAGTAGTTGATTCTTGGTCCAAGGTCTTTTGTCTTTTAGAACATCATATGCCAAGCCTTATGTTTCCTTAATGTAGAAGCTACTAAATCTTGTATTATCCTGAATGGAGCTCCACAGTATCTGAATTGTTTCTTTCCAGCTGCTTGCAATAATTTCTCCTTGATTTGGGAGCTCTGAAATTTGGTTATAATATTCTTGGCAGTTTTCATTTTTGGATCTCTTTCAGGAGGTTGATTGGTGGATTCTTTCAATTTCTATTTTACTCTCTGCTTCTAGGCTATAAGGGCAACTGTCCCAAGTTTCTTGGAAAATAACATCTTGAAAAATGAAAATGATCTCTCCTAGATCTGTTTTCCAGGTCAGTTGTTTCTCCAATTTTCTTATAGTTTTTCATGCTTCTCTTATAGCTGTTCAATATTTTGCTTTTGTTTTATTTTTTCTTGATTTCTCATAAAGTCAACAGTTTCCCTTAGATCCATTTTACATTTTAAGGAATTATTTTATTCAGAGAGCTTTGTAGCTCATTTTCCATTTGGTCACTTCTGCCGTTTAAGACATTCTTCTCCTCATTAACGTTTTCAACTGCATTTTCCATTTGACCCAAACTGGTTTTTAAAATGTTATTTTATTCAGTATTTTTTTTGGTAATTCCTTCACCAAGTTGCTAACTTGGTTTTCATGATTTTCCCATGTTGCTCATATTTCTCTTCCCAATTTTTCCTCTACTCCCTTTTTTTAATTCTTTTTTTACATTCTTCCATAACCTGAAACAAATTTGTATTTTTCTTTGGAGTAGGAGCTTTGACTTTATTATATTCTTTAGAATGTGTATTTTGATCTCAATGGGACCAAACTAATAGTCTATGGTAAGAGTTATTTCTTCTGTTGTTTGATCAAATCTCCAGTCTATGACTTGATTTTAATGCTTCGTTAAGGTGGGACTCTGTTTCCAGGGTGGATGATGCATTGTTGCAGACATTTGAGTGTTTCTTCAACTATTGCCTTATGAGAGGCTCTGACTGCTCTTCTGGTCTGTGCTCTGCTCTTCGGATGACCACCAGCACTCCACCCTGCCCTGGAACTGTGAGGAGAATCTTTGCCCTGCTTCAGGCAATAAACATTGCTATGTTTCTGCTCCTTTTCTAGAGACTAGAGACCAGACTTCAGCTTGTATCTGAATATTTGTGAAGCAGCAGAGTCCTGCCTCAAGGATAGCAATAAGACCCCTGCATATATATGATTCATATAATGCATTTGTGTGTATGTATGTGTGTGGCTGCATTCATATTTCATCAGTTCTTTCTCTAGAGGTGGATAGCAATTTTCAACCTAAGTCCTTCAGAATTGATTTGGATCATTCTTTGCTGAGAATAGCTGTCTTTCACAGTTGATCATCTTAGGACATTGCTGTTACTACATGAAATCATATCCTGGTTCTGCCCATTTTACTTTGCATTAGTTCATATCAGCCTTTTCATTTTTATTTTTAGAAAGATGAATTAGAGTCAGATTATGGAAGTCTTTTTTGCCAGGATGAAGTATTAGAATTAACTTCATGATCTACAATTTTCCCTCAATAATTATACCTTTTTCACATCTCTCAGTTTTTTTTTCATTTAGTTAGTTTTAAAGATACAATGATAACTATAACCAGAAGGTAAATACATTCCATGCTGTGTTCATAGTTACTGACTAGGATATCTCAAAAAGATGCAATTTCATAAACTTAGATTTTATTTTACTTTTATTTTTTTTATACACTTTATCTTACAAAGTAGTTCCACAAGTAAAAGGAATATTAAAGGATTTAAGAGATCCAAATATCAGGATACTAGTTGGTATGTGATGTCACATTATCATTTCAAAGCTGTATCTATTTCAAGCTTTCCTTTTTATAACCATTTCATTAATAGACCAACAGGTAATTGGAGAATTTCAATGAAGTAAGGCCTCTTCATTTTAGACAATTTTTTGATACATGTGCTGGGTGAGAAGATACCATTTCAATATCATGAATTTCATAAATAGATACATTTTATCAAAAATGCATATTTTATTGTGATATATTTTTAGGATTATGAAGTGAAAAAGCATTGCTTTCTACTCTATTCTGAAATAGTAAGCAATTTCATATTCCCTGAATGCTACTCTATCAGCTGTCCTCATAAAAAAAAAAAGCTGAGAAGTCTTCATTTAAGCTATATTAGGATCTCTATTTATAACTTCAGCAACATAGGCAACATTTGGCATCAGCTTACTTCATAGGTATTGTTCTCAAATGTGAATATCATCAAGAAGAAAACATAAAAAGCATTCCTTTTTTGTTAAATTTTAGAAAGGTTTTATTTATTTTGAGTTTTGCAATTTTCCTCCAATCTCGCTTCCTTCCCTCCACCCCCCACATAAGGCAGTTTGCTAGTCTTTACTTCATTCCCATAGTGTGCATTGATCTAAGTTGAATGTAATGAGAAAGAAATAATATCTTTTTTTAAGGTTTTTGCAAGGCAAATGGGGTTAAGTCACTTGCCCAAGGCCACACAGCTAGGTAATTAAGTGACTGAGGCTGGATTTCAACTCAGGTACTCCTGTCTCCAGGGCCTGTGCTCCATCCATTGTGCCTCCTAGTTGCCCTGAGAAATCATATCCTTAAGGAAGAAACATATAGTATGATATATAGCAGAATTACATAATAAGACAACATTATTTTTTAATTAAAGGTAATAGTCCTTAGTTTTTGTTCAAACAACACAATTGTTTCTCAAGATATAGATGGCATTCTGCATCACAAATTGTGCCTGATCATTGTCCTGTTGGTATGAGCAAGTCCATTAAGGTTGAGCATCTCTCCCATGCTGCTGTTAAGGTGTACAATGTTTTTGTGGTTCTGCTCATCTCGCTCAGCATCAGTTCATGCAAATCCTTCCGGGCTTCCCTGAATTCCCATCCCTCCTTGGTTCTAATGGAACAATTGTGTTCCATTACATACATATACCACAATTTGTTAACCCATAAAGACTTTTTTCCCTTCTTTCAAGGTCTATTTGAGATTCCAGTTCCTCTATGGAAAGAATGTTGATCTCCCTCCTCAAACTTCCCTGTAACAATTCATCTGTTTCAATTAATTTGTATCAATAAATCTGTTCAGGTTCTATCTTGTATCCAAAAGAAGTGTGGTTACACAATATATGCCATACCCGGTAGATTATTATTTCATAAGCAACCAGAAGATTGAAATTTGATGGATAGATAGATAGATGATAGATAGATAAATAGATAATTTCAAGTGCTTGTTATGTGCCAGGAAAACAAATATAAGTACAAAGAAGGAAAGCTCTGCCCTCAAGGAATGTAAATTCCAAAGTGAGAAGGCAGAATCATAAATGAGAGCTGAAAAACCAGTGAAGAAGGAAGAGGTATCTGTCAGAGCAAGGTGGAAAAATAGTTTAGAGTCAGGGTCTGAACCAGGTTAAAAAGATGAACTTGGCTGGCAGGGATAGCTATTTAAAAGAATGTCCTCAGGCAGAACTCACCCATCTGAAGAAGAACCTATATGAGGAGAGGAAGTGGAAGTGCCTCCAGTATGAGGCAGCTGATGTGAAAGATGGAGAAAAAGATGAAGAAAATCAATCTTAAAAGTCAGAAATTGAGTGGAGGTAAAGATTACAACCCAACGTTGCTTTTCTTTTTCTTTAATTTTCTTTTCTTTCTTTTGCTTTCATTTTTTCTTTCTTTCGTTTTTTTGTATCTTCTGCAAAATAACTCATAAGGAATGTTTTGTATAATTGCAAATGAAATATTGAATTTCTTGCTGTCTTGGAACAGGAGAGGGTTAGAATTAGAAACTCAAAACTAAAAATATGAATTTAATAATTAATGATATTATTATATTTTAAAAGGTGTAGGTGGTATGGAGCTCTTATCCAGAAAGTCATAAGATTATTTAAACCTCAGAATTAGAAGAAATCTCATAAGTCAGTGAGACCAATCATCTGTAGACTACATTGATTTTGACTTCTATATTTCCCAAAACTGACTACACAGTCTGCTTGAATTATGCTGGTATCAGTGAAATTCTTTTCCCAATATGAACAATTCCATTTTACAATATCTCTATTAGAAAGGTCTTCATAAATTAAGATTTTTTTATAATAAAGAATATTTTTCATCACTTTTACTCATTTGTCTAGTTCTGTCCTCTGGTTCAAATAAAATGAATTAAAATGAATTATAAAAAAATATTTTGAATAATTTTTCAACCTAATAGTTGAAATAGCTGAAGAAAAATGCCTTTGTCCTTCCTAAGTCCTTTACAAGGTGAATGAGCAGTATTTTCTCAAACAGTTCACATTGTTTCAAAGATCTAGTTTGTAATTTAGACTTTTTTCACCATCTTCCAGAATGCCCAGTTTACTAATTTTCCTCTATAAATGGTATTGGGTAGAGCTACCTAAAAAACCTATACTTATATAGTTTGACTAATTCATAGTATATTAAAAGCTATTATTCCCATAATAGAACAAAGGGATGAAGTAAAGTCAAGGGTTATACGAGAAAGGATAGAAGGTAGCAACATGGTGGTAAAAGTTAGAACATATCCAAAGATTATCTTTAATATTTTTGAATTTCCAACTGGTAAATTATCTTTAGTGTTTTTCCAACATTACTTTTGGAGGGGGGGTCACAGTTAGAATCAATATTTTAAGTCATAAAATGAAAATAATTAAAGAAATAATCCTTGAATTGGGAACATGAAGCAAGATTTTTTGGATATCAGTAAGAAAGCAATAATGCCCCAGAAGACCAAACTAAATGATGTGAATAAAAAATCCTCGACAAACTGACTAGCAAAGATGTTAGCTCCTGAACTTTTCTTCATGTGGCATTTGGTGAGAGGTGAAATAAGAATGATGTAGGGAACATCATAGAGATGGAAAGAAGAGATTCATCTCCAGAAATATGAGGTCCTAGAAATCTTGAAGCATAGGTAATTCTAGCTATGCTGCATCTTGGTGAAGTTATTTTTTGGAGCTGCTACCCATAGCTACATTGGCTGATAAAAAAGCATATGTAAAAAACCTATGTTTAGTCTACATTATTCACCTCCAGGTCATGATGACTAGAGTGTTGTCAAAATAAGAACACTGAGATAATAAATGGAAAGTGCTTTAACAATTAATCTTAAAATAATATATCACTTTAAGTCATTGAATTCATGATGTGGTTAGTCTCTGTTACTTTCCACAGGTGAATTTTCATATTGCTAGAATAAGCATAGACATTTTCTTAACTGGGTCCTTAATGCATGAGACCATTTATATCATCATCTGTCCCTGTGAATCCACAGTGGCCTAATTTACATGTGATTATTCTCTTTACAAAAAGTTTCCTATTATGGCATTATTTTTATGAATTATTTCCAATTATTTTGTCCTTTCAGCTTGAGCACAGATAAAATTCAAATTAAAACCAGTGTATTTTCATCACTCAGTAAGACAATTGTGACCTTGTTGGACAGAGACATCTTCTTGCTGGAAATCTATAACTCTTTGGCAGCCCAGGTCCCTCTGGACATTTGCTAATTCTTAAGAGTACTTTATCAGTAACATATGCGTATACAATGGAGAATTAAATGAAGAACAAGTCTCTTAGTAATGAATTTCTAATTCTTTTTTTCTCCCTTTCTGAAAGCTTTTCAGTCCACTTTAGAGGTAATTCTTTAACTAAATTAAAATTTCATCTGGAAAAGTATTTCCAAAACTTTTTTCAGTCTATTTCAGTGAACTTGCTGAGGCCTCTAAAAATGTTGAGAGCTTCCTAAAAAGGACCTGCCTGAATCTCTCATTTTATCTTCTCATATACTGGTCCAATATTCTCTACATATCCTCAAATCTGAACCATTACATATATGCCTACTAATACACATGTATATGTACACACAGAGATACATAATATTTCCACTAAACTAGGTTAAAATCTAACTCTATCTTCCATTATTTTTGCCAAAACTTTTCAAAAGTTATTTAGGAAAACCAAGAAAATGGGAAAACTAATTTTACACACAGAAGATGTTCTCATTAAAGTGCTCAGAGGAAAAATAATTAGGAACATTTAAATATTTCCCCCTCAAAAATTAAATATGAATGATCAGGATCAAATATAAAATCATCTGTTTAACTTATAAAATCCTTCATAATCATCCATCTTACGGTATACCATTCTAGACTTACTCCTCTTGTGACCTCTTTGACAGTAGTGACTTCCTCTGAGATTATCTATAATATATATTACTTATATACTAGTATTTGCATTCTGTTTCCCATTAGTTTGCAAACTCCTTGAGATGATGGACAGACTTTCATCTTTCTTTTTATCTCTAGAATGTTCCACAGTATCTGGCACATACAGAGAACCTAACCTGACTTCACAAGTTTGCAATGTTAGGAAATACACAGAGTGATGGATTTATAGTCAAATTGTATTTTTTTTCTAAATAACTTTCTACTGAAACTGCTAAAGATTAAGGGATAGGGAAAATGGCAACCACAAGAGAATAAAACAGACTAGAAATAAATACCCAATAAATATTTCAATAATTATTTTGTGTTTCTCCTGCACTTCAAATCACTTTAAATTATTTTTTTACAGCAACATGCCACAATGGATTCAAGAAATGCTTAGACAGCATCCTCTTCTGAATAATGTTTATATCTGATCACCAAGTACTCTTAAAACCAAATAGCTGAAAAATATGGGAGGCGGTTACCACTTTCCTTTTTCCTCAGTTTTATGAAAGGCAGTCAATTCCTTATTATCTTGTGAAACAAACAAGAATCTAGCAAAGTTAAGAATTACTATATTTTTATTATCATGTACATGAAAGTAAATACGCAGAAATTAAATAAGAAGCATTTGTGCTGATCTTTGGAATAGCCAATTCATAGCCAGCCAAAGAATATTGCACTTTTACATAGTCAACACTTTTTAAAAATAAATGCTGAATGACAGAAGTTTTACATAAACTTTCTAAAAAGTTAAACTTCTTTATTGATTACATATTGTGCTTATGCATTTTACTATTTCCATACAGTTAATTTTTAAAATTTAAAGCATTATGCTTTTATTTTTCTTTTAAATTTTTTATTTCTTTTATTTTTTTTAATTTTTAAATTTTGAGTTCCAGATTTCCTACTCTATTCCATGCCCTCCTCTTCCAGTTGAGAAAACAAAGCTATAATATGCTATTATACATGTGAAATCAGGGAAAACATATGGCAAAAGGCAAAAAATTATATTTCAATTTACTCTCAGAATCTGTTAATTCTCTCTAGAATTGAATATAATTATTTTCATTATGAATCTTTTTAATTGCCTTGGATCAGTGTAATCAGGTCTTTCACAGTTGATCATCATTACAACATTTCTGTTAACTATACACAATGATTTCCTCATTTCTTTCATTTCACTTTATATCAGTTAACATGGATCATTTTTGTCATGTTTTTTCCTAAAACCACCTCTGTCATTATTTTATCATAATACAATAATAACTTCATCATAATCATATGCTACAATATACTCAACTAATTTACAATTGATGATCAACTCCTCAATTTTCAATTTGTTATAATAAAAAGGGTTGCTATAAACATTTTTCCACATATATTTTCCTTTTTCTTTTCCTTTTATTACTAGGATACGCACCTAGAAATTTTAATGTTGGTAGAAAGGTATATGCAGACTTATAGCCATTGGTCAAAGTTCCAACTTGTTCTCCAGGATAGTTGCACCAATTCCCTACTCCATGAATAATTTATTAATGTACACATTTTCTTTCCTATCCTTCAATCTTGGTCATTTCTGACAGGTGTAAGGTGGTAACTCAGAGTTGTGTTAATTTACATTTTTCTCATCAATAGTCAATTTTCATATGACTATAGCTAGCTTTGAGTTTTTCTTCTGAAAATTGCCTATTCAAATCTTTTAACTTTCTTATTAATTGGGGAATGGCCCTTATTTTTAATAAATTGGACTCAGTTACCTATATTTTTTATGAAACATCAGAGAAACTTGCCATGAAATCTTTTGATATTATTTTATTGTCTATGGTACCTGTCATAAAAAATAGTTTCCTTGATTTAATCAGGTGAACATGGCCTTGTCATTGACCATAAGCAATACTTATCCCTAAAACTACAAACTAAATAAAAAAAATAAAAAACTACAAACTATAACTGTTTATGTATAAGAGAATTGTCAATCATCATGAGCTGCATTTAGTACCCCTGAAATAACTTTCTGATCAATTGTCCAAACATCTTATCATCTCTAGGCTAAGAACTCTAGCATCTGCTGCAGTTGTTGCAACCACTTCCAAGGTCTAAAAGTAATATCCTCACCAAACTTGAGAACTTCAGTCACTTCAATATTACAGGTCTCTCCTGTCAATATCATAAATTTTCTTTGTCTAGAAGAATACCTCCATTTGATCTTTTGTAGTTTATGATGCTCTACATTTGATCTTTTGTAGTTTATGATGCTCTAAAGTTTAATTTGAGAGGAATACTGGTAGAGTTCAGCTTGGTCTCAACCTGTACTCTGGCATCTATCACTTATTTTTTAATAGCATATATTCTTAATCATAAAAGCAAAAATCTTCAACTGGAAAGACTTGCATAAAATAATGGAGTGAAATACTCAAAATCAAGAGAACACTGTATAAAGTAACAGTAATATTGTTTTAAGATCAACTTTGAACAGATGTTGTTTTGACTATTATAAATACCCAAATTAACTATAAATGACTTAGGAAGATTCTATCTGCATCCAAATAAAGGATAGCTAAAAGAATTGTGATGATAGATAGATAGAGAGAGAGAGAGAGAGAGAGAGAGAGAGAGAGAGAGATCTATATGTAAGTATATGTCTATTAGCATTGGTGGGGGAATTGAAGGGAAGAAAAAAAGGAAAAAAGAAATTTACATGAAGATTATGCCATATATTTTAAAGGAGCAGCAATTTGTGTATAGTAGATTTGCAGTTTCATGTGTAATCATCTTTTTTATTATACTACATTATGGAAATGATTGTTGCATTCCATGAATTAAAATAAAAGAGTAAAAAATGAATGCTATGTTAATTAGCCTTCCTTCAATACTTCAAAGTTTTATAACTAAGTTGATCTATGTTCTGTCTCTGCCCATGCAGAAAATTGCCTCTTACATCTTGGTAGATAGTCTTTGTTTATTCATTGATCTTTAGCAACATAGAAGTAGAATCTGTAAGTATATTAAAGATCAAGTAGCCCAATAACCTCATTAATATAGGGAAATAAAAAATGAGGTCTAGAAATATTAAGTGACTTATAAAAAGTCAAAGATACAATTAATATAAACCTCTGAGCAGTGATGTGGCACAGTGATTGGAGGTCCTGAGTTCAAATCCAGTCTCAGACATTTAATAATTACCTGTGTGACTCTGGACAAGTCACTTAACCCCATTGTCATGCAAAAAGAAAAAACAAAAAAAAATAAAATAAAGAATATGAACCCCCGTCATGCAACTCTAAATTCAATACTGCTTCCCTTTATAGATTATTATTATTATTATTTATTAATAACAACTGCTTGTGCAGGGAGCCAGCCTTATATTAACAATCTGCGTCTTCTTTCTTATTGGTACAGGGTTCAGTGGGAACACTGAAATCATTTGAAAAACTCAATGGCCAGAGTTCTGGGGCTATTCCTTATCCTTAGGCTGGAATAAATTGCCAAGGCTTCACCTACTTAAGGTCACTCTTCAACCCAGTGCTGGGAGAAAGTTCCTAATGACTTGATGGAAATTAGTTCTATCATCTATCCTCTTATGAAGAGGACCACTTCCTCCTCTCCCCTTGATTATTACTTGCGTGTGTCTGTGTGTGTGTGTGTGTGTGTGTGTGTGTGTGTCTGTGTGTGTCTGTGTGTGTGTGTGAATCCCTGCTGTTCTGTTGTTCTGAACTACCCAATCTTTCTCACCCCTATAACTCCCCCTGCATTGTGCGGTGTCACTTTCACAGGTGCTTTCTCCTTCCAGGGAGAATCCAAATCTGCTACTAATTTAGTCAGTCCATTCTTAAGACAACAATAACAACACTGTAAAATCACCATGCTATAGTTTATTGTTTATGGCTAGCTCCACTGGTACATTCTGATACACTGATAAGCAATAGTCCTATAATTAAAATCGTTCCATTTGGGAAGGACCTTCAAAAGTTTTCCTCCACTGATTTTATATTATAAAGCAGTAAATATAAAATCTGTTTTGCTACGGGTTTTAAAAAATGGGGGGGGACGTAATTGGTGGAACAAATTGGTTAAATAGAACCTAAAAGATTATCAAAGAGTTATAAAAATCCAGTGACACTGGGGAAAGAATTTTCTATTTCTATAAAAAGGAAAAACTGGAAAGCAATAAGACAAATTTAGAACATTTTGAACATAATTTCACACCAAATACCTCAAAAGCTCAAAGAGGACAAATGAAAAGCAAAAAAAAAATGTTATATAAAAATTATAAAAGAAAAAGAGAAACCATTCACAATTATGACTTGGGGGAAGATAATTGACAAGTCAAGTGACAGAAATGAACAAATGTCAGTAAAATGGATGATTTTACTTTCATAAAACTGAAAAGATTTTTGCACAAACATTTTCAATCCAATTAGAATTAAACTAAAACAGTTTACTAGGGTAAACTAGTGGCAAATTTCTCTATTATATAAGCTCATTATCTAAGATATATAGGAAAGTGATATAAATAACCAGAAAAAGATCAATTCCCCAATAGGTAAAGATCAGAGGAAAGTAACTGGCAATTTTCAAAAGAAGAAAGGTAGTTATCAATAGCCCATGCACCCAATCACTATTAAAAAGAAAAATGTCCATGACAACTGTGAGGGATTGCCTTACGCCTAAAAGATTGTTTTTAAAAAAGGAGGAAAAATGGCAACTGTTAGAGGGTTTGTGGAGATGCACTAATGCACTACTGATAGAACTATGAATTAGTCTAGTTATTCTGAAAACAATGAGTCAATAACCAAATAGACAATAAACTACATAACCTTTGATATAATGATATCATGGTTAGGCATATTTCTCAAAATATATTACGTTTAAAAACTTCTAGCATAGTAGCTTTTTGTAAAACCAAAGTTTGAAAAAAAGTTGGGACTCACAAATTATGAAATAATGACTTTTTTTATAACATGCAAGTTGAGGCAGCTAGGTGGTGCAGTGGATAAAGCACTGGCCCTGGACTCAGAGGACCTGAGTTCAAATTATTACAGACATGTAATAATTACCTAGCTGTGTGACCTTGAGCAAGTCACTTAGCCATAAATAAGCAAGTTACTTGCCTTAAATAACATACGCATGTCATAGAATATTATTTTGTCACAATCATCCTAATTAAATCTAGCAAGTGAATGGATAGATGGATGGATGTATAAGTAAACAGATGAAAATCATTTTAAAATGCCTATTTCCATAACAGTGGGGATGAAAATTGAAAAGTAATATAAGTCCTACTCTGATGCTTTAAAAGTAATATTGTTTACTTCAAATATACTTCTACCTAAAATGGATCTGTAGATCAATTGGGTCTCCAAGTCCCAAAATGTTGTAAAGAATTTATTTCTAAGGATTACAGAGATAAATTATGTGCTAAATTATTTGCTGAAATGAGTTGAATCTTCCTGTGTTTGGGCAATAATTGACTTTGAAAGCCAGATGTTTACAAAGCATACCTGACCTTCATTTAATACCTTATTCTCTACTCCAGTTTTCCCCTTTCTCAAAAATATTGACAATCTGGGTCAACAGTTTTTTGGGATTTTTTTTCAGTGCTGAGAAAATGCTCCAATGGAAACATGATACTGATATATGTGGAAAGTCAAGGGATCCTAATTCTGGGATTGCTGGGATGATGTACAATGGAAATACTTGGAGGGATGGGGAAGTGTTTGCAGAAATTCTGTAAGTCAGGTCTATTAATCATGTTAAAAGAAACCTTTTTTTCCCTCAAAATTGTTACCAATATAGCTGTTAACAGGAGGCTCCTTCAAAAAGACTTTCATTAGTCTCAATCATTTTTCTTAGACTGTGCTTTTGGACTTTTTTGCTTATGATAGTTGGTGATAGTATTATAGATGGGGGAGAAGTGAAGGGAGGGGGCCTGGAGCTATGGGGCACAGTGGATAGAATGCCAGACCTGGAGTCAGGAAGATATATCCTTTTGAATTTAAATCCAGTCTTAGACACTAGGCAAGTGTCTGACTCTAGGTAAGCCATTTAACCTTTTTTGCGTCAATTTCTTCATCTGTTGAGGAAGAAAGTGACAAACCACTCCAGTATTTTTGCCAAGAAAATCCCCAATGGATTCACAAAAAGTCAGACATGACTATAATGACTGAATAACAAGTACTTCAAGGATAAACACCTTGAATCCTCATATAACTCATTGATTCTTAACTTTTATGATTATTATTTTCATTTTAGGAGAAAGTTTAAAAGGTCAGGAGATTAAGCATCTTGGTGTCTGGGCACGGTTATTTTGGTATTTTGTAAACTACTCAGCATTAAAATCTCCAGGAGCAAGGAATGGCTTGGCACCTACAGCATCAGTGGTTATGAAGACTCGTCCAGGATTTATGAATGAATCTAATAGAATCAATGCCACAGAAACTAAGAGTAAGTTTGCTCTCACTAGTTAACAAAATAAGATAGGGAAAAGTTTGTCCTTGGGTTTAAAAATAAAATACTTAGTCCTCATTGTGCTTTTGAAGTAAATATCCTTTGTAAAAGTTAATTTATATTAAGTGATTAATTTGCCTAGGATGCTACTCATTGGATCCTAAAAGTGGAGTAAATGCTTCTATGAATGTGTAGGACCTTAGGAGATGACATTAGGTAAGGGACCTAGAAATCCTTTGGATAGCCTGGAAACCTAATGGGCAGATACGTGGACTCCACTATATTTTGCCAGAGCACATTGTCATAATACCTTCCATTAAGAAAGTTAATTCTTACCCAAGCCATTTGAAGTCGTTTTTTTAGTATCTTTAAAATGTCAGTTGTAATTGAATCAACAAAAGTAACATCTAATCATATTTTTCTACAATTTGTGAATCTTTATAAATCACTTGACAAGTAAATTAGTGTCATATCAAACTGCTGAGCCTGAACTTTCCTGGCAGAGATGGATGCACTGTATTTTTATTATGCTTAGTACAGTAGATTCTACTTTTAAAATAAAAAATAAAGATAATTTTATAACATAACTTATTCAGAAGGGTAAGGTTATGGTCCATTTTGAATGAAACAGAGCAAAGACCATCCAACTACAATGCTTCTGAAATAAAATAATCTAATATATGATTTGGTCAAGCTCTTTAATAACTATAAGATTCTTTTATTACAGTTCCTTAAAGGACATTTATTGATTCTACTATTTTAGTCATAAATTTGGAGAAGGTCCAAAGGGGTCAAAAAGAAATTATTAAAAGGCTGGAAAAATAGAGCCTAAGGAAAGACCAAAGATTGTGATTATTTAATAGCTGGGAGAAGAAAAAGCTTAGTGGACGATTTAATTGCAGGATTCCAATATAGGGAAAAGATACTTTCCTTGACCTTTGAGGGGAAAATTCTAAATAATAACCATTAAGAGACCCTTCTTTCCTGCAGCCATTTAAGAAACATTCTTTAATTATATGAGAACACATTAAAATATTTCACCCTGGCAAAAAAAGTGAGGAAAAGGCATTAGATAAAGCAGGAAAGCAATTTCTCAGTGTGTCTTTGACTTCTTTTTTAAATAAAAAAAATTCAACAAATATATTCTAGTGAGGATCACCTGCAATAGAAGCTAAGAAAGTCATAATAAGGTGGAAGATGACTCAAAATCATTTTTACACAACCATCTCAGTTCCAAATCAGTAGACCCTCATGTGTAATATATCCCTAAGTAACTTGCAATTACCTGATGTTACCTGCTATTTTTAAGAACTCAAAAAGAAATAATTCAAGTCTGAAAGTGGCAAAGAGGTCATATGATAGATCTTGATTTGGGAGGTGGGAACTTAACTGAAGTCAGAATGAGGAGCTCAAATCACCCTCTAATATCTTTTAACAGATTTTCCTTCAAAGGACTTTTAAAAATTTCTGCCAGATGAAATAATAGAGAAATGATACTGTATTCTTTCCCATTTCTAGGTTTATAGATAATGTAATAAGATTCCTGAGACTGTCTTAAAGTTTCAACTTTGGGGCAGGATGGAGGTGGAAGAGGGGTCATATTTCTATGGTACATACACAATATCATAGGAAATATGACCCTTAAATATATTCTGGGGTGTGGACTCATCAGTCTGTGGCAAATTTCTAATTATGTTGGCCACATTCTCCCCAGGTCTGGAAAAAACCCCCAAAATTTTCAAAGATGCTTATGAATTTTAGTATTAATAAACAAATCCTACACACACATATGTACTCACATATCCTTTCAGTAGCAAATGCTATGCATATTGGCAGGAATATTCATAACACATCTGGTGACCTGAGTCATAATGAGGATAAGTGAAAAAGCATTCAACAATTTAATACTCCAATACATTTAAGGTGCTTAATTACACAAATAGCATTCTATTATATACCGGAGACACTGGCTACCTAACCCCTTCCTCAAGGAACTTCCATTATAGCTAAGAGATGTTTGTTTACAAATAAATATTTAGAAGGGTGTTTGAAAGTAAAAGTATGACATCTGATAGGGAGACTTGAACAGGGAAAATATTTCAGGTGAAGGCAAAGAAATGGTATCAAGGTTGGGGACTGTATGAAGGTAACTAAAAGAAATAAGGCTGAAAGAGGTAAGTGGGAGCCAGACTTTGAAGAGTCTTAATTGCCAGGCAGAGAAAGTTTATTTTATTCCCCTACTAGTAGATGTAAAATACTAAAGTAAATTTATACTCTTTGAAGGGAGGGGAAATTCTTTTTATTTTTATCTCTCTATCCTGCTCATGAGTCAGAGAATTTATCATATAATAGGTATTAAATTAAGTATTTCTTGAATAATTGAAAAAAATAAGAATCCAACAGAAAGGTAACATGATATTCTTTCCCCCAAATCCTCTCTGGATCCTTGAGGTAATTTACCCAGATATAGTTAGATGTTAATCTTGACCTGGAGTCTGGTAGAGCTTGGTTCAAAACCTAACCTCAGACACTTATTACATATTCTGGGCAATTCATTTAACTTTTGTCTGCCTTGGTTCAACTCTAAAATGAGACTAGTAACACCTCTCTTGCAGACTTGTGAGAACTAAATGAGATAAGATTTGTCAAAATGCTTAACACATTTCTGGATAAACATTGTATAAATAAATATTCCTTTTCTTTCCCCTTAGTGGTAACTATGCTATATTCTTATAATCAACAAATAATAAGCACAATAGGATCTTGTAGTTTTTAGTTAATTATGCACAGGTTCAGATGTGGTCATGATTGAATTATAATGACCTTTTAAATCCTGGAAAAATAGCTCAATTGGTCCAGTTGGGCAGGGGATACAACTGTGATGACATTGAAAGAGATTTTTATAAATTATCACAAAGAGGAATAGAACATACTCCAAAAAAAACCTACTATTAATTTTGAAAAAATAGATGAGAACTTCAACTGTATATGCATACTTTTACATTTTTTATAACATCAACCTCACATGAATCAAGAGTATTCTTGAAGAGGCAATTACAGGGTACTTGTGCAGTCCAATTTATATGAATTTGAACATACATAATATTCAAATGATCCGTAGCTTCATCATTCCGGACATACCTTCCAACAAGATATTAAACTGCCATTCTTTACCTAGATGGTTTGGGGATTTTACTGTGGTCAAAACATTGTTTTCATCTCTTAGCTAGTCTTTCTAGTGATTTACTTCTCTAGGTTTAGTTAAGCTGCTTCTTGGGTAAAAGATTCACAACAACTCAAACTATTTTGGTTAATACAATCTTTCTCAGTTTATACTCTGTCTTTCAGATTACAAAACCACTTTTGTATCATCAATAAAAGACCTTGATGAATGCATAATTTGTATCTTATCTTCATTTTTCGATCAATAGGACCATTAGTTTATTTAATATTAATCCCCTACCCAAATTCAGATGTATTGCCCTTTATTTCAATTCCTTTGTCAGATGCTTTTTCACCTGGTAAACATAAACCAAATCAAGTTAAAAAGACAATTTTTAAGACAGAATCATTAGAGTCAGTAGAATAAAACACTGTATTTAAGGCCATTAATAGCTCCCAGAAAGGTGTGTCTAATGAATATATGAAGATCCCTTAAAATCATGGTGATTTTTTGGCGGGGGAGAGGGGAGGGATTTTTGCAAGGCAATAGGGTTAAGACACTTGCCAAAGGTCACACAGCTAGGTAAGCATTATGTGTGAGGTCAGATTTGACCTTAGGTTCTCCTGACTCCAGGGCCAGGGTTCTTTCCACTTTGCCACCTAGAAGCTCTCAAAGATCTTCTGAGAATCAACATGGAGGTAGTATACTACTGGAAAATGTATTTGTCTGGTCAAGTTACTTCAGTATGCTTTAAGAAATGGCCAACTCAAAGTAAACACTGAGTCACTTTTTTTCAAGAGGAAGGCCTCTAGTATATTGATTATACTTCTCTAGACAATAGAGAAGACAAGAATTGTACAGAATGAGAAATGAACATTTGGATTTATGAAATACATTTCTAGGTAGAGTATCCATATACTCTAGAAGAGATCATGGAATAATGGAGCAATTGATATATTTTTCTTGAATCTTGAGATAGATTTGCAAGTACTATATTTCCTCATGTATGACATACCTTTTTTCAAAAAATTTGGGATCTAAAAACTGGGAGCATCTTATATAGTGGTTGTAGATTTTTTTTACTTACATTTCCCACTTTTTTTGTACTTGGTGTCTTTGCATTCATTATTTCTCATTTGTTACAAGTATATTAGGTATATTTTTGCCATGTTCTGTCCAGAAATGGCTCAGAAAAGATTTTCATACAGTGCTGAATTCATGTTCAAAGTGATCCAGTCTGCCAAAGTGACTAGAAATTGTGCTGCTGAACTTCAGTCTGGTCCTCCTTCAACTGAGTAAACAATCTGAGACTGGCTGTGGGAAGAAGAAACCCTACCGAAAACACCCTGGCAAAAAAAAGGCCATGAGAGGCAAGTCAGCAAAATGGCCTGAGTTATAGAGGGAAATGAAAAGATAAAATGAAGAGCAAAGGGCTATTAGAATTTCTGTGTCCCTAAAGACAAGATCATAAGAATTGCTGATGAAAAAGAAGTTACTGATTTCCAAGGAGGAGACAATTGGTGCTTCAGGTTCATGAAACGGAATGGACTCAGCATGTGTCCATGCACCAGTCTTGCCCAGGGTATACTTGTTGTTAACCACAATGCAGAGCACAGGCAGGAGGGCAGGCAGAGCTGCTTCTAAGACAGTGATTCATCATCAAACACAGATGAGGAAGAGCTAATGGAAGGGAGTTTGGAAGTGATGAAGAGTTCTATGAATTTTATGATGAATAAAACTTGAGTTCAAAAACTTTATATCATACTTTTTTTTCAAAATTCAGGCCCCAAAATTAAGGTGTTTCTTCTACATAGCGAAATATGGTAGATACAATGTGAATTCCAAACAATTTAATTTTTTCTTAGATTAGTAAATGATTCATTAGTAATAATAATTCACATTTATACACTGCCTTGCATTTAGCAAAACCTTTTTTCCTCTTGGGAGACAGGTAGTACAAGTTTTCCATTGCTCCAATTTCTCACATCAAATAATTGCAATTTAAAGAGAAGATGATTTGATTGATTTCTAGGTCTTTTAACTCCAAGTCCCATTTTATTTCCATAATACTATTCTACCTCTCCAGTTCATACTTAATATAATTTTATTTTATATTTTACAAAGTACTTTAAACTTATTTATCTTATTCTTCAAAACAATACACTATAAACAACAAAAAGAGTATTCCTAAAATCTAGAAGGAGGAAATACTTGCTAACATAGACTTGACCAATGAATAAAGCAGCTAATATTTGAATCCAAGTCTTTGGACTCTAAACTCTTTGCTTTTAGTGTAATATCACATTATCTTTTTTTTATGAGTTAAAATTTCCCAAATGACTGCATTTTGCTATTGTATGACTAAACAGGAACTACCTAAGATGAACCCTAGAAACCACACTGCTTGGTCAACAAGAGATATCAGAATACCACCTCTTACTCCCCCCCCCTCCAAGACTGATATCATATCTGCAACTATTGTATGGAAAGTTAACAAATTTAAAAAAAAATCAGCTCAAAAGTCCTGGTCTTCTTTGCTTTTTCACATGCTTCCTGTAAGTAGACTTAGAATAAAGAAAGACAAGGCGAAGGAAAAGGACAAGCCACAGAAAGGGACCTCAAAGACTCTCAGGTACAAACATTTCTGTGCCCTTGTTTTCTAGACGAAGAAACAAATGTCCAAAGAGACAAAATCTCTTGCCATGGTCATTGTTTGCATGCCACATTTGATCCCCTAACAACATAACCAATGGTTTTGTATTAAATTCTGCTGCCTTCTAGTGTTATATAGTAGTTGTTATTTATTGGAAACAACTGCAGGTTTCATAGCCTTGCAAAGTGGATATAGTACCTATTTGATTGTAGTAACATCCCTACACAAAAGTATATAACCTGGACCACTAAATGACTGATAAGAATTCATTAAGTCATATGAGAATTCATTCTATACACATATTAGATCCCAATTTTTTTTTTTAGATTTTTATTATGGTAAAATTGTGTGGACAACATAAAATATTCTATTTAAATTTTTAAATTCATTTTAAGTTTAATTTAAATATTTAAATTCATGATAAAACAACCAGAAAAATCAAATCAGAAATATATACAATAAAATTAATATAAGCAGCATAACAGGAAAGAAAGAAAGAACTCTGGATAAGGAGTCAAGTAGACAATAGTTGGAAACTTTAACTTTTTACAAAGTGGTTAAAACAAACTGTTCCAGTTTCCTCATCTGCAAAATCTCATCTGAAAATAGGCTAATAATAACCTGTGGTGCCTAATTTCTACCATGTGAAGACTAAATGAGATACTGCCTGTAAAAACCTAAAAGATATGTGTGTATGTGTGTGTGTATGCATGTGTGTGTATTTAGTGATAGAAATAGTGATAGAGATATTCATATATCTATATTTTATATATATAATATGCATATATATATATATATATATATATATATATATGTCAGTTCTATTGCCTTCCTTGTCTCAGGGAATCATTTTCTGTCATCTTTTTATCTATCTATCCATCTATGTATCTATCACTGTATTTTAGACATGTTTAAACTCGTGTTGTCTTTTTATCATGGTTTAATGTCTCTTTGCCCATTGTGAGACTCTCCTTCCTCATCTGTAAAAACTCATCTGAAAATAGGCTAATAATAACCTGTGGTGCCTAACTTGTGAAGACCAAATGAGATACTGCCTGTAAAAACCAAAAAGATGTGTGTGTGTGTGTGTGTGTGTGTGTGTGTGCGCATGTGTGTGTGTGTGTGTGCATGTTGTGGGTGTGTATATTTAGTGATAGAGATATTCATATATATGTATATATATATATATATGCATATATATGCATGCATATATATGACAGTTCTATTGCCTTCCTTTGTCTCAGGGAATCATTTTCTGTCATCTTTTTATCTATCTATCCATCTATGTATCTATCACTGTATTTTAGACATGTTTAAACTCATGTTGTCTTTTTATCATAATCTATCTTTGCCCATTGTGAGACTCTCCTTTGCCCTTATAATATTTTGTTCTATTTCTCTTACCAGAATCTTTTGTATCACTATGCCTGTGTTCATGTGTATATGCTATTTTGGGTTAGATCTTAGATTTAATTAGAATAATTAACTCCTAGCATGAAATCTCCCCCCACTAATGCATGCTGGCACTTTCTCTGTAACTTAAGAATATTAAAGAGTGAGACTTGAACCCAAGTTTTCCTGATTATGTTGACAAGTCTCTAAATACTATGATACTCTATGTCCCTTTCTCCTTACCTGATATATATATATATATATGAGTACATATTAATTGCATATATTACATGTATTTGTATATTTTGACATAAACTATTGGTGCATCTAATCTTATCTTCTCATATGAAACCACTCATTTATATACAATCATGCATGTCTAGTTTGTAGACATTCATAAGACATGTACATATTTGCATGTATTCACATATAAGAATACATACATACATGTGCATATCCTCAAAGCAAACATTAATTAGATAATTGTAGGCATAGGTATATAAAGCACACATACTCTATTTTTTTTCTTTTCATATGAAAAAAATGTTTCAAATATATGTTTTGGCATTCTAGCACTACAAAAAAGTTTAACTTAAGTTGTTTTTTTAAAGAAATCAAAAGTTAAGAGTTTCACATAGAAGACACCCTTAAAAGTTTCAGGTTTCTATTTTAGTACTCACAATATAATAAGAAAAAAATTCATTCAACTAGTTGTCCTCAGATCATCTCTGCTGAATATGTTCTTTAAGATGAGTAAATTATCCTTCTTGTAGTACTAGATGAGTGGATTTTTTTTTGTTGTCATGCTCCTAACAGCATGCAATTATAAATCTCCTCCTACTCTTATCAAATTTTTCCTTTTTAATCACTTTTTGGTTTCTTCAGAAATTAATTCCAAAAGGATCATTTCCTGGGTTATCAGAAGTATCTTTTATTCAATATGTGAATAATAGCTCCATTATCTAGCAAGAGTCAGACTTTCAATGAAGCCTGTGTACTTGATGAGAAAGGGCGTGTAAAATGTTTTAAATAGATTGATTTTTATCTTTCAGGATACTACTCTTACCTTCAGAAGACAAATTGTAACTGAATTGAAGCACTTGTTTTATATTTGAAGGAATTAATATTAGTATAATATCGAAGGAATTTTGAAGATGTTGGATTGAACCATGAAATGACAATTGTGAAGGAAATGTGGTATTTCGTGATTAATGGAGGGCAAAGATTCAGGTATATGGAAACTAAACTCTGAGAGGCATGTTTTTACTGTGGAATATACTGGTAAATGTCAAACAAATGATGAAAAATGGACTCATTTTTAAGTTTAATTCATATTAATATTTTCTCCATTATTTTCTTAAGTCTAGACAGTCAACACAACAATAAATCTAGTCCTGATTTGTAGCCTTTGCCAATTTCCAAGGTGCAAATGTTACAATTTGGCTTACAGAGCATTTTGAGCTGCCTCCAGCACAACCTTAAGTGAGGATCAAAGTGACTAGTCTCTCAATTGTCTCTCTTTTTTTGTGCAAGTGTGGTAGATATCTCCTTGAAACTGTCTTAGAAATTTGGCACACAGTTTACATGGAACTAAACAGCAGAGCAAGTTACAGCTTTGTAAGAGGTTTTATTTAGCAATAAGCACAGGATTCCTTCCAAGATAAGTTACTTGGTAATCCTTTAAGTGTCAAGACTGAGGGTAGGATTGGAAAGGGAATCTTTGGTTCCTTACAGACTAAAAGGTTTCTGCCTTTGTCTCAGACCCATAACCCTCATTCCACTGGTTATGATAGAGAAAACTGAGACATCAGTTGAAAAACTTATCTAAGGTTATATATCTTGGACAATTCTGAATCAGGATTTGAATTCAGTTCTTTCTGATTCAGGGAAGCGAGATAATGTTGTGGATAGAGTACTGTGCTCTGTGCTTGGAATCAGAAAGGTAAATCTTCCTGAATTCAAATCTAGATTCTAACAGTAGTAGTGTGTCCCTGGGCAAGTCACTTAATACTGTTTACCTCAGTTATTCACCTGCAAAATGACCTGGGGAAGAAAATTGGAAATCACTTCCAGTCTCTTTGCCAAGAAAAACCCAAAATCAGGACTTGGAGCTTTGCATATGTCTTAATCAAATGAGCATAATCATTATAATTTTGTGATTCCATTTTCAACTCTGTATGCACTGAACCAGCTAGCAGCATAACACACTCAGGGAGACAAGGATTGAACTCAAGTGCTCTAACTTCACATCTATCACTCTTCCCCTGGCCCACATGTTCATGTGCAAGCATGATTTATTCTTATTTAGTTCCTAAACTGCTAAAGACAAAGTACTACAGTGGATAAAGAAGTGAATTTGAAATCAGAAAACATTCAAATCTGACTTTGTAATTACTACCAACATAACCTTGGGCATGTCATTTAAACTCTGTGGGCAGAGGTTCAGATTTTTCACTTGTAAAATGAGAGAATCAATTAGAAAGCATTAATTTAGTTCATGTAATTGCACTGGTGCTCAGAATATATATAATTAAAATCTCTGCTCTCAAGGAACTTACATTCTAATGGAAATTGGAACACAGGATCTCTGAGGTCCTTCCCATCTCTGAATATTTAAACTTATGAGTTTTTACTACTTACTGATAGGTTCTCAAGAATATATTAGATTCTTAATTTTGTTACTTATTGCTATTTTGATAAAGACCACCTGATCTCTTTTGATAGCCCCTCCCCACCTTTATCAACATTTCTATTTACTCATTTATGTATCTAATGATTTCCAAGTTTTCTTGGATTTCTCTTTCTCTTAAAGTCTGTCTGAATTTTTTTAATCATCTCTTCTTTTTCTATATTTGCTTTTTTAAACTTAGCAATAATAACTCATAATTACATAATCCTTTAATTTTTACAAAATGCTTTCATTATAATAAAATAGTGAAGTAGTTACTACATTCTCTTTATAGATGAGGAAACTGAGATCCAGAGATCGGATATCTCTAGTTATCAGAACCAAAATCTGAAGCATGGTCTCTAGATCAAGTACCAACCTAAATGCCAAGATTTACTGTGCTAAATGCTTTTCAGATCAGGAGAGAAAAATTCTGATAAACTAGGAGAGTGCCCAGCTTTTTGGAGAATTGGAAATGATAAACCAATTTACAGATAATATTATCAGTAATGATGGGTTTTCTTTGGATTACCAAGATGAGTGGGAAGGGGTGAAGGTGTTGCGTTACTGTTTTCTTTCTCCAAGAGATTGAATTATCACAGCTAAGTGAGAATCTCAGTATTATTGGATGGTACTTAAGTGGGCAGAGAAATTTTCCCAGTTTGGAGGGAGAGAGTGAAATGGGACCCAACAAGGGTCCTAGTATTGAATAAGATTCTTTTTAATGTTGACCACCTGTGATTGGAAGTTTGAGACATGAAGAAAGTAACCTTTTATAACCTGTGGATATTTTATATTGCTGGTATATAGGTTGATGTTTATGTATTCCATTAATGGATTTTTATGAATTTTATTGTGTTCTTAGTACTGTTACACCTATCCTTTATTTTAAGATTGCATGCCCAAAAAGATTGTATAAATATAGTAAATACCTCGGAATAATTTGTACATATTTGATCTGTCAAGTATCACAACTTAGGGAGTGTCAGAAATAGGACTTAAAAACCAACTTCCCAGACTCCAGGCCATTTCCTTAATCCTAATGTACCACTGTTTCTCAAGACAGACTAGTGTTAATTTGCTGAAAAGGTCTACTTTGTATGTGTGGAATCTCTGTTTCATGACATCTTTTTATTTTATTTATTTATTTATTTATTCATTTTTAGGTTTTTGCAAGGCAAATGGGGTTAAGTGGCTTGCCCAAGGCCACACAGCTAAGTAATTATGAAGTGTCTGAGGCCAGATTTGAACTCAGGTACTCCTGACTCCAGGGCCAGTGCTCTATCCACTGCACCACCTAGCCGCCCCTCATGACATCTTCATATAAAACTTTCCCCTCTAAATGAAATTCGGTATAGAATTAACTAAATACACAAAAACACAACATTCTGATTTTCCTTCTCACTAAAATTTTCTTTGATTCCCACAGCATTATAAACTACATTTTTTAGAACTCACCTAGAATTTCTAATTCCTTTTCGTGTAACCTTCTAAAATTATCTTTTCTTGTATTAGGTTTTATTATTTTCATAAGATTGTTAACTCCATGAGACAATAATGCATTTTGATCTAAACTTAGTTTCTCTGAAATCTACACAGTAGATGTTTATTAAATGGAAATATATGTATTTCCTTGAAGATTTGTTAAACTATATAATACAATTTCCAATATCTTTGTCAGTCACTATCATTGAGCACTGAACTGCAAATAAATTTCTGGTACCACTAAATACTGTTAGTTTATATTCGAGATAGATAGAGCTGGGGTGGGTTCTGTCCCTTTAAATTAGTGGAATTAGACATTTATCTATGTTCTGTCCTTTTGTGCACATTCCACTAATGAATTAATAAATGAAAAAGTAAATAATTCATTCTGTAAGTGCGTATATCTTACAATGAATAGTTAGCACTTATAAGAAATGGTAGTACTTAAATTGAAATTCTCTGCCTATGCGGTTGCCCCTTCTTCTGACTGCATGACCTAAAAGCGATATATATCATGACTGATGGATCTGAGACACTATGATTCTGAAGAATAATTCTGTTTTATGATACTATTTTTTCCCATACAGCACTGGACAGTTTTGTAAATACTTAATGGAAATACATTTAGTTGTCACTGGCCTAACCCCCAAAGAGACGGATTTGTGCATTAGGAAGAATTCATTAAATGCTAGGCAAATGTAGCATATGAAATTTTTAAAAAGCACTCATTACTTTGAAATCCTGCTGAGTAAAGAAAGGGAGAGGAAGGGAGACAGAAAAAAAAAGAGCAATAAAGAAGGTGTTTGTTATGCATCTCCCACATAAATGGGAATAACTGGAGGTGTAGCTATTAAAATTATTGGGTTTATTGTTATAAGGAGATATTTCTCTATTTTGTTAAAATATATACATGATTGTAATACAGAATAAGATTCTGAGATAAACACTGTTTACTGCACCAGTCAGCAAACCAATGAGTGTGTACTAGAGGAAGAAATGGGGAAATAGGGTTGTCTATAGACAATTTTAAAAGTCCACAGCACAATTTGCATGTAAAATAGTCCAGCATTATCTCCAAGACTGATAATTGATAATTTTTAGCTTTATCAAATGAAGAAAAGGCAATTTTTAACTAACATGTGCATATATATAAATTCTTTCTTCGATTTCCTGGAGATTGAGGAAAAGAATAATTCTTGTTTCCAATCAGAATTACTAAAGGTTAAGGATTTATTTTTTTCCATCTTTGCAAATAAATCTTTACATAGCTAAAATTTTTCTTTTCTAAATAAATTTTGATGGTAGAAATAAACTTGACAGATCAAATATGTACAAATTATTCCGAGGTATTTACTATATTTATACAATCTTTTGGGCATAAAATCTTAAAATAAAGGATAGGTGTAACAGTATTAACAACACAATAAAACTCATAAAAATCCATTAATGGAACACATAAACATCAACCCAAATACCAGCAATATAAAGTATGGACAGGTTACAAAAGAATACTTTCCTCATGTCTCAAACTTCCAATCACAGGTGGTCAACATTAAAAAGAATCTTATTCAATATTAGGACCCTTGTTGGGTCCCATTTTACCCTCTCACTCCAAACTGGGAAAATTTATCTGCCCACTTAAGTACCATACAATAATAAGGAGATTCTCACTTAACTGTGATAATTCAATGAACCCATTATGATTCATATAGGGTAGTTGGGTTGATAAGAGGGCTGGTTCAACAATATAAGATATCCCTGCCCAAGTCCAAAAGGATTAAGTCTTTGAAGCCTCTAATCAAGCTAGCCCTCATTATCTCATCTCTCCTCTCTCAGCTACCTGCCCTGCCACCTCTGTCCACATTTCCCTATTTACCCCTTTAAAAACTAATCCTCTACTCATTTGAGTTTCAGGGAAGCTAGCCTGCTCTTTGGGAGAGTGATTCCCAAGATAACCTCTCATGATCCTATACCTTTCCTTATTGCTCATCCTCTCATAGAGGTTTCTGCCAATTGATGTAGCTGATCCTCCTTAAGGGATCAGTGGTTTCCAACTGCCTTTATTCTTTCTTTCCCTTAGCTTCTGCTATACTGCATATATACTATACATACTCTACCAATACTTAAATAAACCTTTTTTGTCCCTAAAATTTCTTCTACCACAACCTTTAGTCAGCTGCATTTTACCCCTGTATCTGTTCTAGAGTTAGGAAAATCTGAGTTCAAGTTTCAGACAATCTCTATTTATTTTACCCTTGACAAGTCACCTAATCTCTGTTTGCCCCAGTTGCTTTATTTGTAAAAAGGGGATAATAATGGTACCTATCTCCCAGGATTGTTATGAATATCAAATGAGATAACAATTGCAAAATACAGCTGCCTGGCACATCCGAATTATGTAGATGTTAGCTATTATCAGCATAATAGATTATTGCATCCCTTTTGACATATTAATAAACCTTTTAATAAACATTTTGGGATTTTTTTAGAGACCCAAGTCAATTCACTTACCAATAATTGGAAGACTGTACTTTTTCTTATTTTTTAACATCCATTTCACATCAGTATATCTCCTATCCTATAGCACTTTCTATCTTCTTGGAAAATTTTCAGACACTTTATTGGTTGAACATTTAGAGGTTTGTAGTTTTAGTGCTCTGAGATGCAGCTCATTTAAACAAATTACCTGAACTCACTGAAAGCAGGTTGATGTTCTCTGATCATCTCATTTGCTTAGGGTTTCAATTCCTTCATCATAATTTTTGCTCTTTACGCCTCATTCTTTTTTCATAATTTTAATTTTTAAACTGTCATAATTTTAAAATTAGACTGTTTTGTGACAGAATTTTGATTTGGAACCCAAGCCATCTTCTTGAGTTCATTTCCCTTGCAGAATTTGAAATCTTGGAATCTTTTTTTTTTTCTTTCTGAACATGCTAAAAGCACTCTTTCCCCTAATCTTTGATATCTATCAGTCTATTTTCTGTCCATAAATATCCACCTTCTTCTTGTCTGTTTTACTTCAGTTTTCCCTGGAAAGGCTTAAGTCTATTTCATTTATTTAAATTTGATGAGAGATTTTACTCAAGATTATCTGAAGTTTTTCTTTGATAACTAAATGTTCAATAAACAAGAAAAAACCCACATTAATGAAAAAAAGAAGAATATTTAAGGTATCTAAAATGTGCTGGAAATCAAAAGTCATTTCAGTTTGTGGGAGTCAGAAAAGACTTCCTAACTCCCTAAAGAGCAATAGACTCAGAATGTTTACTGAATCCTTTGTTGTTATTGCTGTTTCTTTTGCTGCTGCTATTGCTGTTGAATTGTTATTTTTGTTGTTACTGCTGGTGTTTTGGTCAAAGCCAAAGTGAGTTGTCTTGCTTCATTATATACACACACATAGATATATTTGTAACAGGTTTGATTTTTATTGCTTTCTCACTGGGGAGGTTCAGAAGATTGGGTAAGAATGTGAATCAGAAAATAAAATTAAATGCCAATAAGTGTAACCCCAAAAGGTGTTATAAAAGAAAACGAAGAAGAATTCTTAACTTAAAGATAAGTAAAATTTTTATACAATAAGTTGGGTGAAGGACATTTTCAGAAAAGGGAAAGATGTCTTGCTGGTACTTAGCATGGTGGATAATATTAGGAATAGTGAGATAAAACTAAATTAAACTTCTAAATTACTGAATGAATTACTAAAATCTTTTTGCTATTCTCTTTTCCCATTTTATTATTTTTGAGACTATTATATCACAATTTCATCTACATAAGGATTAATAGATCAGCATTTAATAAGCTACAGTACTAAGTGCTAGCTATACAAAAAAAGGTCAAATGACAGTTAAGGAGCTTATAATCTAAAGGAAGAGATAAGACAAAGCAAGGATACATAGTAAATACAAAGGGAAAGTAATGGAGAAGATAGGAGGTAGAAGAAGGGGAATGTTTAGTGCAGAAAGATAATGAGTTCCAGTTTAAACATATTAAGTTTAAAATGCCAACTGGAAATCTAGTTTGAGGTGTATAAAAAGCATTTGGATATATAAGAGTTGAAACGACAGAGAGATTTTTACAGGATAGGTAGATTTGAGAATTATTATCACAGAGAGATGATAATTAAATTCATGTGACTTACTGATATTCCTCCATGGAAGTAATGTAGAGGAGAAGAAAAGAAGGCTCAGGAAAGAACCCTAAGGGACATCTATGATTTAAAGGGAAGAATCTGAAGGAAGATCCAGCAAAGGAAACAGAAGTGGAAGAGGAAAACCTAATAGAGAAGAGGTCAAAGAAAGAGGTCAAAGAGAATGAGGATACAGAAAAGGTCGTTGAATTTGACAACTGAGAGATCAGTAACTATGAAAAGGGTGGGAATGAAAAGTTCAAAGACCAGAGCTCTAACCATTATACCACCTAGCCGCCCCTGAGACTCATTGTTTACACCATGTGCAACAAGATCTGTCTTCTATGGAAGCAAACCTTCTTCATACAGGTTTATGAAGGAGCCCTCCCAGCTTCAGATTTACTCTGACTTCTTCTCATCAACATACTATATGGCAAAGAAAAGCATTTAAAACAGTCTGCTGTCAGAACTGATTAAATCTACAAAAAGTTTGAATAAAGATTTCTTACTTTCTTCTGTGGCAGCTTTTAAGTAAGGAGAAAGAAGTAATGTGAACCTCTGAGTAAAGGTAGATTTAGGAGATAGTAGCAACATCAGTAATTTATAATGGCTAATTTAGAAATTAAACTAAATACCCCAACTAGAAATCATGTGGTGTCTTTGTTTTTATCCTTTTGCATATATATGTGTGTATTTTGTTGATCTTAGTTGCCTCAGTATGAGGGATTGAATAGACAAAATTATTATCTTATAAGCTTTGAAGTATTGGAAGAGCCAACAAATATACCTTCCCCTCCTCACCCAAAATTAGTTGTCAGGTCTGGTAGCATTGAAGAATGACCTGTTTGACTCAGCCCAATACTGACTTGATTATAAAACCAAAACAATACATTCAGTAAGCAAGAGAGAGATTCATTCTTTGATTGTGTCACAGCCCAGAAGTCTAAGTATTTCACAGAGGGTAAAAAAGACTCCCAGAATCGGGAAACAACTCTTGCTCTAACTCACCTGTCAGTCTCAGATTGAAGACTGGGGTTGAAAATGTTACTTAGTGATTAATTTAAGTTTGACTCCATTCTTTCCTAGAAATAAAGTGGGTGTGTAAGAAGAAAATGAGTCTACAAAGTATACTATTGTACTTTATTCTTGACAATGCATTGTAATTATCCCTTTTATGTTAAATGATTAATTAATAGTAGGAAATGTAATATTGATTAAGCACACATGACAGTGGCAAATGAAATATCATATCAGATATTGCAAACTTTCAGGGTTCTCTCTAAAACCCAGAGGTGACTACTAAGTACACTACCTGAAGTTTCAGTAAAGTTCAATTGATCAAGGTTCTTTTTATAGACAATTATAGTTCTAATTTAACATGAGAAAATTAAGCTTCTTTCTGAAGTTCTACAGAAAAATTTGTCTAGTTCAACCATCACATAAATAGAAATTCGTCATTTCTACAAGATTTCTAACAATGGTCAATCAGCATTTACTTGAAAAGTTTTAAAGACAGAACACACTCTTGAAGCAACTCTTTTGCACAGGTCTAATTATTACATTGAACATAATCTGTTGCTCCATCTAATGTTTTGCAGTTTACAGATACTGCTCCTTGTTCTTTCCATGATTACCAAATAAAACAAATTGATCCTCTCTTCTCTATGACAACCCTTCAAAGATTTGAAGGCATCTATTATCCTCTCAAATTTCTTTCTTCTGTGGTCTAAAACTTCCACAGTTTATTAATTATTCCTAGTATGACATGGTCTTCAGTCCTCCCGAGTTAGAATGCAACTGTCCTGAGGATATGGTTATCACAGAAGTATCTTCAATTAAAATAAATGAAATATGTCTAATACAATTGATGATGTTTGTCCTTCATTCTCGAAGAAGACCATGACATCAGGGAAATGATGCCTTGACAAGCACATGAACTAATTTTTGAGTGATGGAGTGTTATGCTAAGTCACCAGGTTCACTTTTTCCTCCAGAGCTATCTGGGTCTAGTGACAAGGTATGAATCAGGATGACTGGAGATGACCTTTGATATAAAACAATCAGGGTTAAGTGACTTGCCCAAGGTCACACAGCTAATAAGAGTCAAGTGTCTGAGACTAGATTCAAACTCCCATCCTCCTAACTCCAAGGCCATTGCTCTACCCACTGTACCTCCTAGCTGTCTCTCCTGAAAGAATTAAGCTATAATTGTCACTTATCACTTATAATCCTCAGTTAACACATAAGAGAGAGACCTAAATGAAGTCAATGAACAGGCTATTTTGAAAGGGAAAGCAACATTAACAGTAGCTCATCTTAGAAGTGGAAGGGTAGGGTACCCTTCAGAAGTCACACTCCTTTTCACATTAAACATCTGAAGTAAAGAAGAGAAATTAAATTTGGGAACCACATACTGAAACAGCCTTTAATTAAAAAAAATAAAGACATACTTTCCAGATTCAGTCATTTCATATTAAGATAAACAGAACCACTGTATTCAAGCTCTAGACTGTATAATATTGGTTAACTGGTTGCAGGATTTTCCAATGAGTCAAAACTGCTTTTGAATTTGTCTACCAAAATTAAATTGCACTTACTATTAAAAAAAGTTACTTTGTTATTAACTAATCCCACATAATCCCTAATTGCAGAGAAAGGAACAAAAAGTGCATATGTGCTTTTACTAAGAAAAATTGGAGTGAGCTTATAGTTTCTCTGACATTGGATGCTATGCTTCTTTTAATACAATCCATGTCAATTTTTTTCTAATCATATAATAACTGAATAATTAATAATAAATTATAACTGAATAATAATGAATCATAGTGCAAATAAAAAATGTCTTTGAAATTAAAGACCTGGGTTCATATGCTTGTTTTGACACCCAATAAATGTGTTGTCTTGGGCAAGTTACTTAATTTCTTTGACCTGTTCTCTTCATCTGAAATAGAGGGTTGCACTTGTGGGGTTCCTTCTACTTTCAGAACCCTGATCTTATGAGTATATACTTAAGAGATGGATTATTTGAGCCCAAATGACTCACTTTATGTTTATTTCTATTATTTGCATTTATTTAACAAAAATATTGTTAGATTGTTATATTGCTTCTTTTCCCTTCTAATCTAATTTTTCTAATATGTTGTGGCCTTAGAAACTAGATAGTTGAACTCTCTTGAATTGATGATTGTCTAAAAAGAATAAGAAATTGGTTTTGTGTAAGAACCCAAGGAATTCATTCTTAAGAAAGGCTACTAGTTTAATTTTTTTGGCTACCTTAAGATCTTCCTTTCTAGTTGTCAATTGTGTTTCATATAATTAAGATAATTAAGTACACTGCAACTATATAACCAAGTGTACTTATCAGATAAGTAACAAATCACACAAAAAAGATAATACTGAAATTCCATGTATTGCTCCATTTTAATTTAGACCTAGAAATGAAATGATGGAATTTAGCATTGTTAATTTCCTTCTGAAGTAGCCAGGCATCTACTATAAGATATGATGATTTTGGCTCTGATATTGAAAATTGTTATCATTTCCTCCATTTTTTATATCTCTCTCTGGGATCAGTAGTGAGGTTAATTTTATCTTGATTTCTAGAAAACAGATTATGGGTTTATGGAAAATTATTTGACTGCCCAGAGAATTTCATCAGTATTTTAAGTCAATTTCTTGACATGCATGTCCAGATTCTGGATAATGGATGATACTCTCAAGATTTCCTAATCACCAATGGAGTGAAACAAGGGAAATTAAGGGTGTGTCCTTGCTCTCAAGCTTTTTAGCTTGATGTCTTCAGCCATATTATCAAATACCTTCACTGAGGATAACATAAAGGTCAGATACTGCACTACCAGTAAATTCTTCAATTTGAAAAGGCTACAAGTCAAGACCAAAGTGGAGGGAGTGTTGATGCATGTTTTCTGTTTGCAGATGATTGTGCACTCAATGCAGCCTCTGAAGTTGAGAAGCAACAAACTATGGATTGATTCTCTGCTGCTTGTGTCAACTTTGGTCTAACAATTAACATGAAGAAAACACAAGTGCTCCATCAGTCAGTACCTCACCATGCATATGTGGAATATCGATCAAAGCAAATGAAGTTTTGAGTACTGTGGACAAGTTCACTTAGCTTGGCAGTGTCTTTTCCAAGAAGATAGACATTGACAATTAGGTTGACACTTGGATTGCCAGTGATAACTCATTATTTGGGAGACTGAAAAAAAAAAGTATGGGAGAGAAGTATTAGACTGACTATCAAACTGAAGGTCTGCAGGACCGTTGTGCTGACCTCATTGCTGTATGCCTGTGAAACCCAGAGAGTCTACCAGCACCATGTCAGGAAACTGAATTGTTTCCATTTATTTATTTAATTAGTTAGTTTAGGTTTTTTGCAAGTCAATGGGGTTAAGTGACTTACCCATGGTCACACAACTAGTTAATTATTAAGTGTCTGAAGTTGGATTTGGACTCACATCTTCCTGACTCCAGGGTGTGCGCTCTATCCACTGCACCTCCTAGCTGCCCCTCACTTCTATTTAAATTGTCTTAGGAAGATAGATTCTGAAGATCACCTGGCAGAAGATACTAGACACTGAAGTCCTTTTCTTCAGTTAAACTGCCTAGCATTCCAAGATTACTACAGAGAGTAGAACTATGATGGGCTGGACGCATTAGAATTACAAAAGTATGTTTGCCATAAAGACAATTTTATAAAGAACTCATATAGAGCAAGTACTCACAAGGGGATCAGAAAAAGTGATACTGGAACACTCTGCAGGTCTCTCTTAAGAATTTGTAGATTTGATTGTATAGTATGGGAGACACTGGCACAGGACTGCCCAGTGTGGTGTGCCCTCGTCAGTGAGGGTGCTTAGAGGGTGCTTCTAAGGGGAAAGCAGCATGGAAGCAGCTCAAAGGAAGCATGAGATAAGTAAGTATAGAGTAAACACCCAGGCCTTCACCTAGAATATTTGTGCCTGACTTGTGGTAGAGCATTCCAAATTTGTATTTGTCTGATCAGCCACAGTCAGACACACTGTAATTTGTCTCAAACCTAATGATGTCATTTTGGTCTTCTTCAATAACAAAGGACAAGAACCAACCAATCATTATTCCTAAAAAACAGAGAGGGTATTTCAGGTAAAAGTTGTCAACAACTATTTGTTAAATTCTTACTCTATGACCCATACCTTGTTAAATTCTAGGAACATCAAAAAAAAAAAATCCTCATCTTCAAAAAGCTCACTTTCCATTGGAAGAGAAATCATGTAAGATAGTGGATTCATACAAGATATATATTGAAGTGGTACAGTGGATTAAAGTTCTGGGTCTGGAGTCAGGAAATCTCATCTTCCTTAGTTCAAATTTGGCCTCAGATACTATCTCTGTGACCCTGAACAAATCACTTAACCCGTTTGTTTCAGTTTCCTCATCTTTAAAATTAACTGGAGATGAAATTTGTATACTACTCCTGTATCTTTACCAAGAAAACCCAGATGGGGTTGCATATGCCTAAAAGTACTAAACAACATTTGAAAAGTATTCTCAGAGATTCCCAGAAGTTTTGGGAACATGCCACCATCCCTTTGGCTTCCTAGCTAAGTGGCATAACGGATAGAGGACTGGGCTTAGAGTCAGGAACATCTGAACTCAAATCCTGACTTATACAGTAGTTATATAACCCTAGACAAGTCACTTAATTTCCATTTGTCTGTTTCTTCAATAGTAACATGGAAATAATTATAGTACCTTCCTCTAAGTCATTGGAAGGATCAAATGAGAAAATAATTATCAAATGCTGAGCACTTAAAATGCTTTTTCTTTTCCATTTCTTCCCCCACATCAAAATTCTTTTGTCTGATCAGCACTTTCATATATACATTGGCTTCCTTTTAGAAAGCAAATTCTTGAGGGCAAGAAATTTCTCACTTTTGTATTTGTATCCCCAACACTTAGTATAGTGCTTCCAAGATGGTAAGTGCTTAAAAAATATCTGGTTTTTTATTCATTAATCACCCTCCCCCTTCTATGCATACCCCCTTTGCATTTTCTTCATGATTACTTGAATTACTAGAATCCCTTGAACTAAAAAAAGGAAACTAAAATAGAACAAAAAGCAAACAAAAAACAGCCTTTGCCATTCCAAAAATAATTACTGTAAAGAAAAAAAATCATCAAAATCAACATTGTAGACTTCTGGCCAAGATGACAGAGAGAAGCCAGGTACTGTTTCAAGGTACTGGATCAGCATAACCCACAAAAGAACAGGGGGAACATCTTCCAGCAAGGTATGTCATAGGGGGAAATGGGCATGCCTAAGGCAGAGAGTATAGACCCAGTGAAGGGATGGCAGGAGACCAAGGACTTCCCTGAGAACTGAGTTAGTAGGCTAGTTGATCAGCGCTACAAACTCCAGAGGGTGTCTCTGGGAAAGTCTTGCAGTCCATACCCAGACTTTGGGGAAAGTTTTGGCCTTCTGGACCAATGGCACTGGCTGTCCTGGGCAGCCTTGCTGGATCTCTTCCAGTCTTCCTTCCATAAAACAGTATTTTTTGCAAACATACTTCTGACATTCTAATAATGGGTCCAGACCATTAACTGATCTGGTAAATAGATCCAGGATAGATCATTCAAAATCCATAGGAGTATTTGAAAACCTTGATCACAAAAAAGACCCTGGACTCTGTTCTTAAGGATAAAGTTAAAAGAATCCAACAATTAGGGATTTCAAAGGGATTTCAAAATGAAAACATCAAGGAATATTGTGACCAACTCCAGAATTATCAGATCAAGGAGAAAATAATGCAAATGGCCAGAAAGAAGCAATTCAAATACCAAAGAACCATAGTCAGGATTACAAAAGATCTGGCTACATCAACTTTAAGGGATGAAAGAGCCCGGGATATGATATTTGGGAGAGCAAGGGACTTGGATAAAATCTAAAATCAACTATCAAGCAAAACTAAGCCTTCCCTTTCAGGGGAAAAATAGACATTTAATGAAATAGTCGACTTTCAAACTTTCTGAATGAAAAGACCAGAGCTGAACATAAAATTTGGAAAAAGAAAGACTATTATCCAGTTAGAAACTATCTGGGAGGAAGAGTCTCTCATAACTCTTAGAAGGAATATACTTATGGACATTCATGATATGTTCATAACATTGATAGAATGTTTTAATTTTTTTTCATTAAACGGGGGGAACATAGAGAGGTAGGAGGAAGGGGGTGGTTGAACGGGGCAAATCTTACTCTCATAGGATTTGACTCACAGAGGGACAAACACACACATTTAGTTGACTTCAGAATTTATCTTACTTTTCAAGTATTAGGAGAGGAAAGTAGGGGAGGGAAGAAGGAACTAATATAAAAAGGAAGGAAGATGGAGAAAAGGGAAAGGGGAACGAAAAGAGAAAGTTGTGGATTGAAGAGGGAAAACATTAAGGGAAGTTATTTTCAGAAGCAAAACACTATGGAGAAGGGGTAAGGGAAAAGGAGGGAAAAATACAAAAGGAGGGGAGATAGCATGGAGGACAATAAAAAGTGAGTATATCTGTGAATGTGAATGGAATGAACTCTCCCATAAGATGGAAGCAGATAGCAAAGGGGATTAAAAACCATAATTCTACAATTTGCTGCTTGCAAGAAACACATTTGAAACAGAGAGATCCTCAAAGAGTAAAGGTAAAGACTGGAGAAGAATGCATTATGCTTTAGCTGAAGTTAACAATTCAGAGTTAGCGATCCTTATCTCAAATAAAGTAGTTTCAGAAAATAGATCTTATTAAAAGACATGCAGAAGAAATCTACATTGTTCTAAAATGTACAATAGAAAATGAAAAATGCATATACACCAAGTTTTACAGCATCCAAATTCCTACAGAAGTCAAATGAGCTGAAGGAAGACATAGACAGCACAACTCTACTAGTGGGAAACTCAACCTCCATCTCTCAGACTAGATAAAAGCTAACCATAAAACAAACAAGAAGGAAGTTACGGAGATTGAGTAACGTATTAGAAAAGTCAGATATGGTAGACCTCTGGAGAAAACTAAATGAGGATAGAAAGGAATATAACTTTTTTTTTTCTGTGGTACATGGCACCTCCACAAAAATTGACCATGTAGTAGGGCATTAAAAAAACCTCAAATGCAGAAAGGAAGAAATATTGAAGGCATCCTTTTCAGATCATGATACAATGAAAATCATGTACAATGAAGGGCTATGGAGAGATAGATCTAAAATTTTTTGGAAACTAAATTATGTAATTTTAAAGAATGAATGGATCAAACAGCAAATCACAGAAATGTTTAGAGGATTTCATTCAAGACATTGACAATAATGAGACAATGTATCAAAATTAATGGGATATAGTCAAAGCAACTATTGGGGGAAATATTTCATCTCTAATGCTTATATGAATAAAACAGAGAAAGAGATCAATGAGCTGAGCATGTAGTTAAAAATGTTAGAGGAAGAACAAATTTAAAATGCCCAATTAAATGCCAAAATGGAAATTTTGAAAATTAAGGGTGAAAGTAATAAAATCAAAAAGAAGAAAACTATGGAACTAATAAATAAGACCAAGATTTGGGTTTATGGAAAAAAAACAATGAAATAGACAAACCTTTGTTTGATAATGTTAAAAAAAGAAAGAAGAATACCAAATTACCAATATCAAAAATGAAAAAGGTGAATTTATCAACAACGAGGAGAAAATTAAAGTAACAATTCAGTTATTTTTCCCAACTATATGTCAAAAAATTTGATATTCTAAGTGAAATGGATGAATATTTACAAAAATATAAATTACCCAGGTTAAAAGAAAAGAAACTTAAATACTTAAACATCTCAGAAAAAAAAATTCAACAAGAAATCAATAAACTCCCTAAGGAAAAATGTTCAGGGTCAGATAGATTCACATGTGAATTCTATCAAATACTCAATTTTTATAAACTATAAATATAGCACCCATTCCTATTAAAGATACTAGAGAGCATAGAAATAAATGGAATGTTCCTAAAAATGATAAGCATTATATGCAACAGGAATAAGTTGGAAGTATTGCCAATATGATCGGAGTGAAACAATGATACTTTTTTATCAACACTATTATTCAAGATTGTATTAGAAATGTTAGCTTTAACAGTAATAGAAGAAAAATAAATTGAAGGTATTAGAATCAGTAATGAAGAAACAAAATTCTCTCTCTTTGAAAGTGATATAATGCTATACTTCGAGAACTATAGAAGATCAGGTAAAAAGTCACTGAAAACAAAAACTGTTGCGAAGTCACAGGATATAAAATGAACCCACATGAAACCTCAGCATTTCTATATATTACCAACAAGGTATAGCAGCAAGAGGGAAATTCCATTTAAAATAGCTTCATAAAATACTTGGGAGTCTACCTGCCAAGAACACCTCAGGAACTTTATGAAAGCAACTATAAAACACTTTTCACAGAAATAAAATCATATCCAAATACCTGGGAAAATGTCACTTGCTCATGGGTGGGTCGAGCTATTAAAATAAAAATTGCACTTCTACCTGAATTAAATTACTTACTTAGTACTATAGCAATCAAACTTTCAAAGAATTACTTGAGTGATCTAGGAAAAAAGTCACTAAATTCATAGAGAGGAACAAAAGAGCAAGAATATCAAAGGAATTGATGAAAAAATGGAAAGGTTACCTAAGCATACCAAATCCAAAATTATATAATTAAGCATAAGTTTTCAAAACTGTTTGGTACTCGTTAAGAAATAGAGTGGTGGATCAGTGAAATGGATTAGGTGTAAAAAAGAAAGAGCAGTAAATGACTATAATAATCTCCTGTTTGGATAAACACAAAGATCCCAGCTTCTGGCATAAAAACTCACTCTTTGATAATAATTTCTGGGAAAACTAGAAGATAATATGGCAGAAACTAGGCATAGATCAACATCTCACAGCCTATATTAGGATGAGGTTCAAATGGGTGAAGAATTTATATATACATGGTAATATTATAAGTCAATTAAGAGAACAAAGAATAGTTTACCTTGTCTATGGAAAGGGGAGCAGTTTATGCATGATCAAGGAAGAATTAATATTATAACAAACAAAATGGATAATTTTGATATCATCAAATGAAAATTTTTTGCCCAAACAAAACCACTGTAATCAAGATTAAAAAAGAATGTAAGTTGGGAAACAATTTTTACAACTATTGGTTCTGAAAAAGGACTCATTTCTTAAATATATAAAGAACTGAATTAAATTTATTAAGAACCAGTCATTCCCCAATTGATTAATAATCAAAGAATATGGAAAGGAAATCAAAGCTATCTTTATTCATATGAAAAACTGCTCTAAATTAGATTAGATAAATGCAAATTAAAACACATATGAGGTACTACCTCACACCTCTCAGACTGGCCTATATGACTAGAAAGCAAAATGGTTAATGTGGAGGAGATATAGGAAAACTGGGACACTAATGCATTTTTGGTGGAGCTGTGAATTGATCCACCCTTTCTAGAGAACAATTTGGAATTATGCACAATGGGCAATAAAAAGGTGCAAACTATTTGATTCAGGAATAATCACTATTGGGTCTGTACCCTGAAAAAATCATGAAAAAGGATAAAAATCCCATATGTGCAAAACTATTCATAGCATCTCTTTTTAGCATGACAAAGAATTGAAAACTGAGGGGATGCCCATCAATTGCAGAATGGCTGAACAAATTGTGGTATATGTTTGTGATGGAACACTATTGTTCTATTAGAAATCATGAGGGACATTTCAGAAAAACCTGGAGAGACTTAAATGATTGATGTTGAGTCAAATGAGCAGAACCAGAAGAACATTATACACCCTAACATGAGATGATGATCAACCCTGATGGCCTTGTTTCAGAAGCACAGTAATCAAAGATAATTTTAATAAACTTGTGATGTAAAATACCATCCATATCCAGAGGAGAAACTATGGAGTTTAAATGAACCCAAAAGTTTAATATCTTCAATTTTAAAAGTTGTATTATGTATTATGTCATTTTTTTCTCTCTAATGGTTTCTTCATTTGGATCTGATTCTTCTCTCATAACATGATCAATATAGATCTATGTTTAGCATAGTTACAAATGTAGAGCCTATATCAGATAGGATTTTGGCAGGGGGAGAGGAGAGGAAAGGGAGAGAGAAAAAAATGTAAAATTTAAAAACCTTACCAAAAAGCTGATTGGTTCAAAACTATGGCATGTAGTTGGAAAAATAAGTAAAAATATTTTTTAAAAAATCAACACTGTATTTAAGCATTTTTGTAAGAATTAGTAACAAAGTAAATGTCCATTGATTTGAGACTGACTAAACAAAAGGTGGTTTATAACTATATACAATATTAACTTGCTTTAAAAATGATTTATATGAAAAATATGTAGAAACCTAGGATGGTTGTGAACTACAACAAAATGAAACAAATAGGATCAATAAAACACTAAACAGAAGGAAAGAACAAAACAAATAATAAAACTAAATATTGTAAAATGATAGTGATCAAGTTTGAGCTCAAAATATGACTAACCACCTCTTTTCTTTCTTTTTAGAGATGCAGCACTCTGAATGTATAACATTGCATACTATACTGGATTTGTTTTATTTGTTGATTACTTTTTGCCAGTATTCTCTTTCTCCTTTTAATTTTTTTACTGAAGTCTAACTATATCTGGGACAGGCAGATTTTGGGCAAATAAAGGTTATATAAAAGAAAATAGATAAAATTAATTCAAAAATTTATTACAATAATTTCTCTAAAGCAAATTCCAGTTTACTTGATTATAATTACATGATTTTCTGAACTATGTTTCATGAAAACTTTTATTCTATGTAGAATAAATAGAACTTTGTAAGAAAATATCAGTATTTGAAATATTTTCCCTCAAAAATATGAAATTTTAACTAACAATAAACTTTTCTAGATTCGGCAACTTTTCTATTTTGAAAATAATCCTACAGTCTTCTGATTTTCTCCAAAGGATCTGATCCTTACTTTAGCGCAGGGGTTATTCACCAATAACACCACATACCCCTACTTCCATGAGAATATTTGGATGCTGTTAATATAACTTAAATTCTAAAGTACTACATGGGTAGATTGGTTGGGGAAATGCTTCAGTTACAGTTATATACAGTTATTCAGTTATAAAATGATAAAAATTGTGCTTGCCTCTTTCCTACCGAGGTCCTTTTAAGGGAGATTTTGCTTCCCTGAGTGACAAATTTGTTGATGCTGTCACAGTCTGGAAATGAAAAACTGAAAAACTTTATTCTATCCTTCAGTAGTTTCTAAATCAGAGATTACTAATCTCAAAAAGTTTCAATACTATGTTTGATTGAATAAACCTGTCCATCTCTCATGACATTTTCAAAATTTTGCTTTATGAACCATATCTTTGGACATAATAATCATCTGAAGAATGTATTGTGCCAAAAAATTTTTTTTCTTCTTTTGGCTTAAAAATACTATAGCAATTTCTTTGTCTTGGTTTTGCTTCTAGAAACAGGACTAAATTAAATAGCTATCTAAAGGCTCACAATGATTACAACATAAAAATGTCTTGAAAGGTTTTTGAAAGAAATTCAATCAGCAGAAATTCAGTAGAGGACCAAGTAGAGATTTAAGAATCTAATTCAGCATACTCACTGTGGCATTCTGAGGGTAGATTGTTCTAGCATTTAAACAATATTGCCATGAGTAATTTAAATGATTTTTTTTCTTTTTGAGCCATTAAACAATGCAATCATGTTATGTATATTATTTTGTAATTGGAAGAACAATAGAATCAGAAAAAGAATTTGAAAACAGGAGTCTTAGAGTTGTATATAACGTCAGAAGTCATTTAGTCTTTTTTTTTTAGATTTTTTGCAAGGCAGTGGGGTTAAGTGGCTTGCCAAGGCCACACAGCTAGGTAATTATTAAGTGTCTGAGGCCAGATTTGAACTCAGGTATTCCTGACTCCAGGGCCGGTGCTCTATCCACTGCACCATCTAGCTGCCCTGAAAGTCATTTAGTCTTGTGAGTATAGGCACAAGAATCTTATCAATATTTTAAATTACAAGTGGTCATCTAGCTTTAGCTTAAAGACCTCACATGAACTACAACTTCTTCACTTCTGAGGAAACCCTTCCAAAGGTCCAGAGTTTGAGTTTTTCTAAAGTGCAGTCAGATCTCAACTCTGATAAAGCCATGAACATGGGAGATGCTAGGTAAGCAGTTGCTTCTGGGAGATGGTAGAACTGGACCATGAATAGACAGTCTACTTCTGGCCTGCCACACACTAAGAGCAACCTCTTCCTACTCTCCCCATTTTTAAAGTTACCTCATGGAGTATAATCTGTCTCTGTCTGGCATGTGAATCTAGGAATGTTAAGTCAATAGAGAATGCCTACACAAGTTGCAGTCCTTTTGTCTCCTAGAAGTAAGCCTCTGGAACCTCCCAGGTGAATAATTCCATCTTAGGTGGTCTGGGTATGTTTCAAGCTTCCATTAACATTTAAATGAAGTCTAAATTTTCTTCTTTGCAACTTCTCATTCATTGCCACTACTAATTTCTGGGAATAAACAAACAGAAATCTATTTACACAAATAGCCTTCAAAAACTTGAAGGCAACTCTCAACCTTTCCCTTTCCCATCTCTTAAACTTCTCTTGGTTCTTAATTTATTTTGGGGATGACATGATATTGAGGACTAGCAACAAATTTATTCTTCTTCTCTGGAGACCTGCTGACCAAAATGTATTACTCAACCCTAAACCTAATCTTCCAGATGTGATGAAGACAAGATGTCATCAAACTTCCTTATCTTTAACCACAGGAAATATTTTAATGGAATGCCTATGTTTTCTAATCTACATTCCAAATAATTTTTCTTTTTTATCTTGTGATGAAATCAATATTTCTTTCCTGCTACTTGTGGACCCTTTAGTGGCACAATGTATAAAGAAATGGGTCTAGAGTCAGACCTGAATTCAAATTAAACATACTAACAATATGACTCCAGGTAACTCAGCTAACATGTCTACTCCAACTGTAGTTTTTCAACAGTGAAATGAGTTTAATAATCACACCTATAATTCAGCACTGTTGTAAAAAATCAAATTGGATGTTCGGGAAATGTTCAGCACAATGTTTGACTTCTTTTAGGCATTTAATATTTTTTTCCTTTCCTCTTATTGATTCCTATAACACTTTGGAAAAATCTTTTAAAATATGTTGACATTAGATTTATCTTCCTCATGGGGAAGAGTCAGTTTAAATAACCTGTAAAATTCTTAGGATGATAATTTCTGGGGATTTTTTCCTGGGATTATATGCCTCAATATTTGACCTTTCTTCTAATTTTCAAGGAATTATCTTTTTTCAGTCAATTTTTGTTTTTCTTTCTTTTCTGGTTCATTAAACATTTCAGAAATTATTCTCAAGAATTCTTATTTTGCTTTTTTTCTTTACCATTAGACTAATTCTGCTTTCTAAATGTATTAGTTTCTTTTGCATTTTTGTGTCTTTTACCAAGTTATTCATCCTTTTTCTCCCATAATTTTCTTGCGTGTCTCTCAGTTTTTTTCCCCCCAATCTTTCCTCTATCACTCTTATTCCCCCCTCTCTTTTTTTTAACTTTTCTGGAAATTTCCTTTGAACTTGAGTCCAATTAGCCATTTTCTTTGAAGTATTTTTGTAGCTGTTTTTACATTGTTATTTTTCTTTGAAATTATATCCTGGTCTTCTCTGCCACTCTAGTAATTTTTTGCAGTGAAGTTTCTGTTTGCTCAATTTTCCAGACTATTTCTTGACTTGAACTTCATATTAAGTTGGACTCTCTTCACCTACAACAGGGGAGGCACTGTTTCAAGATTCAGGTTTTTTTTGTACTGCTGTTTTAAGAGATAGTTCTGAGGATCTGCAAGTTTTCAGTGCTTCCAAGGTGGTTTTATCCTGCAAGAGGTTGCATTCACTGCTCTAGTCTTTACCCAAGAAAGGATCTTTAAATAGTATATGAAATGGCATTCCTCTTGACCTGGGGATTATAAATAGATCTTCAGCACTCTTGCAGGTGGAAGTGCTATTATTCCTCTCTGCTTTGTAACTGTGACCAGGATCCCTGCTCTCCTCTGACTGATGGAAGAAGTTGTCTCTATCCTGAAACTGGGACTCAGAATTGCTTTTTGAGCAATAGCATTGACCACAGCACCAAGATCATCTAATGCCAGCAAAAAGTCCCCTGTAATCTCTTTCTGGCCACTTATTCAACCCCTTTACCTTCTCTAGGTTACCAACTACCAAAGTTGCTCTTGTGGCTGTTGTGGTCACTTCCAAAGCCCACCGCTAATGCTAATTCACTGAGATCCAAAATGCTGCCCACCTTGTCACAGATCCCTCCTGTTGATTTCCTAAATTGTTTTTGTCTTGAAATATGTTTCATTCTGATCTTCTGTTTGGCTCTGCTGTCTCAAATGTTGACTTGAGGAGTTGTTTTAAAGTTGTTTGGGGGAGAGAATGTTTGAAGAGTTCAGTTGAGCTTCTACCTCTATTCCACCCTCTTGACTCCACTCTTTCAATATCTAAACTTGAAAGGTGTTGCTGACATCGAATTGATAACAATTAAGATTGAGAAAGAGAGAGACCAAACTGGAGTTTTCTTTGGTCTAGCTTTATCTTTTGAGTAGATGAAATAAAGATATTTTTAAAATGTGCATTTTACAAATAAGACTGGTTAAAAAAGTAAGTAAACTAAAAGTTCATTCTAGTTATTATAGATCACAAAAGGTGTTTTTTTAATCTTCTGTTATCTGTATTAAAGAAAATCCTATTAGGCATTTTGAGAAGTATAATTTTATTTTTTTAACATAGTTTTGAGGGGTCACTAAAAGTCCCTCAACATTTATCTTCCAGCATATCTCTTTCATCAGACTGGCAAGGTATCTAAAATCATTCCCTTATACATTAGAATCATCCCGGTGTGTACTGTGATTATCAGTCAAATGTTCTTGATATAATGCACATGTAAAATAATAATAATAATTAATAATAACATTTGCATAGTTATGTTAGCATCATCCCAAGCACTTTACATACATGTATGTATACACATATATGTACATGTACATATGTAAATGTACATGTACAGAAACATAATAATTTCCTCTGAGGAAAATGTAAGATTCTTAAGCACAGGACTATTTTGTTTCTGGAGAGACTGTAACATTCTACTGTGAACATTGAGACAGCTAACTTCATAGATTTTTTTTTAAATCACTTTCCTTTTTTTCACTAACCTCTGATCCATTCCTATATTATAAGTGAGTAGTAATGGAATATAGATTCATAAATGAAAGAGATCTTTGAATTAATTTAACCCAATTCTGTCCTTTTTCAGTTGATATCCAGTGATATCATGACTTGTCCAAAATCATATAGATAGTGGTAAATCCGGGATTTGAACCTAGGTCCTTGGTCTCCAAATTCAGCAATCTTTTTTTTCTCTACCACACTGCTTCCTCATTATTAAAAAATGACTTCCACAATAAAAAAGAATGAGAATATAGATAAATCTTTTATGTTAAAGAATCCAGAAAAATCTAGAATCTCTAAGATTTATATGCAGGCTTAATGTCAAATAAATATTTATCTTCCAAGAATTTATTTCCAATTAAATTATTCAAGTATTTATAGATTGTCTGCTCTGTGCCTTGTAGCCATCAGGGATATGAAAGAAACAGAAAAAGTGTTTCCTGTCCTTAGTGAACTTATAACCTCATTTAGGCAAATGGAAATAGAAGAGAGAGAATAATGCAGAGAGAGAGAGAGAGAGAGAGAGAGAGAGGATATTGAATTGAATTATATATATATATATATATATATATTACACATTATATAGTAATACAGGGAAATTCATGGAAGAGAATACATTGTTTCCTAAAAAACAAATGAAAGCTCCCTGGAATGACTGTATTTTATTCTTAGCCCTGAAGAAGGGGTGATATTGAATTGGTAGGAGACAAGATATTTAAAGTTGACAAGGGCAGAAGTAGAGAAACAGAAATAAATATGTGTTCAGAGAGAATTAAGAAGAGTTAGGTAGGGGAGGCTAGGTGGCACAGTGGATAGAGCGCTAGCCTTGGAGTCAGGAGTACCTGGGTTCAAATCCAAGCTCAGACACTTAATAATTACCTAGCCATGTGGCCTTGAGTAAGCCGCTTAACCCCATTGCCTTGAAAAATCTAAAAAAAAGAAAAGAAGATTTAGGTGAAAAGAATGGGGATTTGCAGTTGGAAAGTAGAGAATAGTTTAGGTAGAAAGTGTGACATTGGGGCAGCTAGGTGTTGCAGTGGATACCTCACTAGACCTGGAGTCAGGAAGACCTGAGTTCAAATCCAATCTCAGACAATAATTATCTAACAGAGTGACCTTGGGCAAGTCACTTTACCCCTATTGCCTTGTTAAAAAATAAGAAACTGTGACATGGAGTTGTAAGATTTGGACAAGAAAAGATGGACTTTTTTTATTAAGATAACAGAAATGTGACAGTTTAAATAGGAGTTGCCTGTGGCTCATAGTATGAATTTCTTATTATAAAATTAAAACTTTAATTGAAGAAGTAGGAAAAATAGTCAGATTGTCTAGGGATGACTTAAATAGATTACTTTATGAATATGATATAGAGGTGATGAATGGATTTAAGGATTTAGATCTGGAAGATAGTGTCTGAAGAACTATGGTTAGAGGTTCACAATACTTTAAACAGACAGCACAGCAATCACAATGACAAAAAAAAATTCCAAAGAAAAAGAAGAGCAAGAAAGGAAGATGGCTATATGATGAGACTTTACAAATGGCTAAATAAAGGAAGAAAGGACAAGGAGAAAGAGAAAACATATACTCAACTGAATGCAGAATTCTAGATAATAGCAGGGCAAATGAAAGGATGTCTTTAAATATGCAATGCAAAGAAGTAGAAAAAATAGAATGAAAACGACCAGATATTTCCATTAAAAATGAGGGATATCAGGGGAATGTTTTATGTAAAAATGGTCATAATCAATGACAAAAATGGTGGGAACTTAGAAGTAGAAAAGATTAAAAATCAGGAATATACTGAAGAAATATACAAAAAAATCTCCCTATTACTAATAATTATGATGGTGTGTTAATTGATCTAGAGCTAGACATCCTGAACAATGAAGTCAAGATGACCTTAGGAAGCACTGCTAACAACAAGGCCAAGAAGTGATGGAATTTTTCTATTGAACTATTTAAAATCTTAAAAGATGATGTTACTAAAATACTAAATTTATTATATCAGCAAATTTGGAAAGCAACAGGGGCTACTGGATTAGAAAAGATCACTTTATCCCAATTTTAAAGACTGGGATAGGATGAGCACAAGGTGAGATGGATAGGTAATATCATGGGAGCAACAAACATGAGCTTTGACAGACTTCTGGAGAATAAGGGTCTGGAATGCTATTTTCCATGGGGTAACAGAGTTGGATACCAGTATATACGAAAAAAGATCAACCTACCCTTTAACCATTAATCAAATGAAAATTAAAAACCAAAATATTTCATAATTCATTAAGCCTCAGATAAGCCTCAGAATTACTGCTAAGTTTAATTTTAGGTCAAAATTTATTAAATTGGAGCCCCCAAAATCCCTCTCTCTCTCCCTTCATTTCTTATTACTACCAGCTTTACTTCTGAATCACTGTGATCTCTGTATTATTATATTTTACTAAAGTTTTACTATTTGTAATACTCAAAATATCTCTTTTTGTGGATTTTAGTTATCTCCTCGGTACATAACTTGGATAGAATGAAAATATTCATAATGCCTTTATGCATTTTAGTTTATTCAATGGAATACTATTGTCTGGGAAGATGCCTGACAATACTAAACTAGGAAGTGAGAAGTAGCCTAAGATATTGGGGAAATCTTTCTCTATATTTCAAGTAGATAACATTTATGATCCAAACCTTTTAACTTGGGAAGACTTTGGAAGAATTTATATAGATATTAATGAAAGTATTAAATTGACCATAGCCTGCTGGTCTGAAGCATCAACTGACGGCTGTTATTTTCAGCTGAACATCTGTCAAATTTATGGCTCAGGTGATATCTCAGTAGGGAAGAACTAATGACACTGAGAAGACAGCCATATTCATTATTTGAGTATATGCAAATAATTATATGTAGTTTTAAAGATATTCAAGGAATTTGGTGATGATTATTTGAGATGCATGAAGAACAGACACTTTCTCTATGACTGCACATATTGAGAGAAGGAGGAAAGAACCAGAACATCTGAAAGAAACAATGAAGACTTGATCCCCTGCCACCCTTTAGAGGCAAAATATCAGGCATGAGTAGTATGTTGAAGGATTTGAGCAGTTATCTTAGGAAGTGATGCACATTGAATTTGCGAAATCCAAGCACACCCTTTTTATTACACCCTGCTGTGGCCCAATAATCTTTAAATCACTTTGTCTTCAGAAAAACAAAAGGCTGAAATATGGCTACTTCCTTTGAAAGACTCACTTATTAGTCTTATTGTCTTATCCATGAATTGAATCCTTTGACCTGAAATGAATTGTCACTGAAAATTGTTCAACTATGAATAGACTATACAATCCAGTGACATCTCTTTTTCAAAGTGTTAAATTTGGATATTTTTAATACTGGTCAACTATTGATTTGTCATGTATTGTGAACCAGGAAGCATTAAAAATGCATAGGTAGCTAGCTGGCAAAGTAAATATGGACCTAAACTCAAGATAAACTGAGTTCAAATCTTACCTCAAATCACTTAACCTTGACATCCCTCAGTTTAACTCATCTGTAAAACAGAAATAACAACAGCACCTGTCTCCCAAGATTATTGCAAAAATGAAATGATTTCTAAAGACATAATATCCATAAAGCAGTTTGAGTATGATAAACTGCTATATAAATTCTAGTTATTTTGAGTATTCTAGTGGATGCAGAAAACCAAGTCTGATGGTTCTATCTATTAGATACCCTGGTGAACCCCACAAAATTATGGAGGCAATCTGTGATGCAAAGGGCAAAAGGCCTTTGATAGTGGAAAGTGTAGTCTGGAGTCTAGAATATACGCAGGAGAGTACAATACTGAAAAAAGTAAAATTTGCACCTTTGAGTCAATCATCTTTTCTCTGAATATAAGATAATTGGAGGAATCCTATTATAGAATGATAAAACTATATAACTACCGGAAGTATACAGGTGCCATATCCAATTGGATCCTGGAAATTGATTATTAAATTTTCACTGTAAGTATTTACACCATAGAAATCAACAAAGACTACAAATTAGGACCTAACTTACCATTTTGTTGATTGTGTAGACTTCAGAAAAAAATGATAATAGTGCAGATTAAATATAAAAGTGTACTATTAATATGCATAATGAAATATATAATTTTATATGAACATATAATCTAAAATAAAATATATATGTGTATGTGTTTAGTGAGCTGATTTTTTAAACTGCTATCATCATTGCCTGTCTATTACCAAAGATCCTTGTTCACAAAAAAATAAAATGATACTACTAGAAAAATTGTCCTCATGTAAAGGCACAGTGCTGATTAGGAGTGGCAAAAACCAGAATTCTGACAGGCAATACTGGGATAATTGATTCAGTTTAATTTAATAAGCATTTGCTAAGCACATAATATATTCAAGCTACTCTGCTAGGTGCTGAAGATGCAAAAGCAAAAATGAAACCACTCAAGGAAAGCTTATGTTCTCCTGGGTAGATTAAACATGTACATAGATAAGTACATTCCAAGTATTTATATGCAAAATAATACAAAGCAATGTAACTTATAATGGGTAAAATTATCTGAAAAGCTCTTTTATAGGAGGTGGAACCATCATGGAGAATTTATAGTCAGTCTCTTTTTTATCATATCTTGCTGACATATGAAGGAAACTAAGACCAGATTAGAAGCATCAGTAGAATCAGAAAATAGACTTTCTGGTTAACATCAATGATAACCCTTAGAATTATTCCACTGACCTTTCTTTATACATGTTGATATTTAAGTGAGAGCCTTGTTAAATGCTGATTTGTGATTTAGAGACTCTCAAAATATGAAAGAAATACTCATCTCTTAACTGAAACACTAATTGAAGGAAATCTTTCCCTTTTAGCTTAGTAGAAGAGGGAGAACAAGTAATGGCCTCGGATGACTACACACATATACACAGAGAATGGTGACATTGAATCTCTATGAAAGGAGTCAAATTTGCCATCTTAAGTTTCACTAAGACTTAGTGGCATGATATTGTCAACTGGAATTTGGTTCTGGAAGACTATTCAGAGGGAACAGGCTAGATAGAAGGGAGAAAGTAAGTATGTACACCTACATAAATATGAAGATATATTGGCAAATTCAGAAACAAAAGATAGGAATGATTATGAAGTACATATAGTTGAAGATAAATGGAAATGGAAACACAATCGAAATTATCATTGGAGTGTACAGCAGACAGTCTTATCATAAAGAGATAATAGTTGAGTGTTAGAGTCACTTCACAAACCTGTCATGAAGATACATTTTAGTAATGATAGAGAACTTCAATTATAGAGACATTTACTGAGGCTCTTCAATTATTTCTTGATTTAATGATAATTTATCCTTCAAAAGATGGACTTGTAATCTGCTTTCTTATTCTCAACAATGAGATTGTTTTGAGGAATGGAAATGATGAAAACTTTGGAAGAAATGAATATTAAGTCTTAGATTTTTTTCATGAACAAGTTAAAAGGGAGGGATAAGACTAACAATCATTCTCATTTTTAGGAGTGTAAACTTCTGAGATATCTGAAAAAAAGATAGGATCCCACAATCTCAAACTACCTCCAGAGAAATCAACCCCCAGAGAACAATTTCCTGAAGACACAAAGAGAAACATTTTAGTAAGAAGGAAAAGAAGATATTAATAAAGCAAGTAACCTGAGAACTCAAAGATAAACTTGGATTTTAGAAAGATAGATACAAAAGATAGAAGGAAAAGTGTGGTAATAGAATATTAGTACAAAATCATGAGAAAATAGTGTTGAGTGATGACAATCAAAATGCAATAAAGTTAGGGAGAAAATAGAACAACACAAAGTAAAATCAGTAAAATCAAAGAAGTGACAGAACCATTAAAGGAAGAGATGTTGGAGAAAGATGAGAAGGCAGAGATGCAAAACTCTGATTTTGCTTCCATTGTCATTGCAAGGAGAACCATCTTGAGATATTAAAAAAAGAAACCAAAATGTATATAAGGAATTTATAGTTAATTAGAGAGATAGTAATTAATTTAAATCAATAATCTAATTTTTCTTTAGGTTTTTGCAAGGCAAATGGGGTTGAGTGACTTGCCCAAGGCCACACAGCTAGGTTTCAGATTAAGTGCCTGAGGCCGGATTTGAACTCAGGTACTTCTGACTCCAGGGCTGGTGCTCTATCCACTGTGCTACCTAGCTGCCCAATCTAATTGTTCTTGATGAGCTTTCGTACCCAGAAAAGTTAATATAAATGATTTTTTAAGTTAATAAAGAATGGAAGAGTTCTCACAGTATTAAGGAGGAGAAAATATCCCAATATTTTTTCAAATGAAAGAGAATAAAATGACTAAATTATTGATCAGTTATCTTGATTTTTATTCTGGGGAAATTATAAAATATACTGTTAAAGTTAATAGTAGTGAATATTTAAGAAAAGAAGTGTTAATTGAGTTAGCATGGTTTCATCAAGAATAGGTGACAGACTAAACTCAATGAAATTTTTATAAATTAAGTAGATTAGTAAGTCAAGAGAAAGCTATTTATACAATTTAAATTTTATCTAGACATTTGGCAATATATTTCATGCTATTTTTTCAACAAGTTTAAGAGGTATGAACTATACCATTGCTCTCCAAAATGGAGAATAATCTCTCAACCAAAGCAAGTAAGAACATATGATCCAATGATTTTCAGGGATGATGATGATGTCAGAGCCAAGTTAACTAAAGGTCAATATCAATCAATGAATAAACAAGTACATGCTAAGAATGCTTATGTGATTGGTCCCAGGTCAGGTAGTGACACAGTTGACATATATAGTTATTTGTAAGTTAAGCATGATTTGATTTTGTGGGGAGAGCACTAACTGACGATCCTATTATAGAAAACCTCTTTTATGGACATATACTTAAACTGACTTTTGATAATAGTCAAGAATTTTTAAGATGAAGAGGAGTACATTTCAGTCATAGCAATGTGTGCAAAGACATAAAGATAGAACTTGAGGTGTCCTTTGTAAGTAAGAACAAAAAATGGTAAGTTTAATTGGAACACTGAGGACCTGAATGGGAGTAATATACGGTGAGACCTATATGACTTATGCTGGAATTAGATTGTAAAGAGATTTAAATGTCACTTAATGAATTATCAATGGGAAAATTACTTGAAAACAAAGATCGTCTCTGAGATAGATATAAAGATATAGAAAAAGAAGCAGAAAATTGTGATGGTGAATCAAAAAAGAGGCAGTTAAGTTGCACTGGACTGTTATATGGTACGTGGAGTTCAAATCCTATCTCAGAAGGTTACTTAGTAGTATTTGGCTAAATTATTTAATCTCTAAGCTTTAGATACCTTATCTGTAAAATGTATATGATAATAATAGGGTAGCTATATGGCACAGTGGATAAATTGCTGGTCCTGGTGTCAGGAAAATAAATAAAACCTCATATATTTATTAACTGTGTAATCCTGAAAAAGTCTCAATCCTGTTTACCTCAGTTTCCTCATCTGTTAACTGATTATTGTCCATCACAATGAGAGAGGACCAAAATCATATCACTATGTTTTTCTGTAGCTGATCACATCAACATGATCTTGGAAGGCTCTACCACAAGTCAGGCACAAAAAGCCTATGTGAACATATGGAATGGAGAGGTCTATAAAGGAAATAGCAAACCACTGTAGTATCTTTGCTCCATGTAGACAGAAAGAGTTGGAAACAACTGAAAATGACTGAACAACAACAACAAGAGCAGCCACAATCTCATGATGTTGTTGTTGTAAGGATCAAAGAAAATGATATATAAAGCATTTTGCAAACCTTAAAATACTATGTAAATACTTGCTATTAATATTTCAATATACTGCTTAGCTTTCTAGATGACTTCCTTGTACTCTTACTCAGTTTTATTAAGGGGAGGAAGAATGTAGAATACTGATGCTTTTTATCTCTTGAACATATCTTGACTTTCCTTATTCCAGTTAAATATAAAGTCTTAGCTATCTATTCCTCCAAAGCTCCCCAAAATGAAACCTTAGAAAATGGATTCTGGCATTAATACTCACAGGGAAAGTTGGACTCAGGTCATGTTTACTGAAGGCCTGTCAGAAAATATTTCCCACATAACAATCACCTGTTGATGATTTGAATGATGGAATAGATTTGCTGTTAAATTTATATGATCAGGGCGAAGGCAAGATGGCACCATGAGAACAACCTTCCCTAGGGGCTCTCTCCTAGGAACCTATAAAAAGATATAGTGAGGCAATTCTCCAGCCAAAGGTAACCTGGAAAACCCTGGGAAGGCTCTGTTCCATCAGGTTGGAAGGGGCAGCAGTGCAGCCAGGATCAACAAGTCTGAGTGAAGGAGCTCCAGCCTTCTGGGAACAGCCTGAAGGGTCTCTTAGTCACTGAGAGCTCCAGCTCCTGGCAACAAAAGCACTTTCCTGACCTGACAACCCAGGGAACACCCAGCAAAACTTAGAAGATCAGTGGGGAAACCTTTGCCAGAATGAGTGGGAGCCAGCATGGCCCTCCTCAGCATAGCCATGGCTATCAGTGCAGACCAAATCTTAGGAAATGGAAGCAGAGCTTCCCATCAGAGAGTGGCCCAGAAGCTGCTTCCAGAGCACTCAGCCCACGAAAGATAAGGGGGTGGGGGGGAGACCGTCAAGGTCTCTCCTCTGTCCCTGGAACAGGACTCTGGTGCTTTGTTCATATTTAGATCCTAGTCACAGTCTGCACCACCACCACCCCACCCCCCCGTTGCCATACAGCAGAGACTCTCCTCACTGCTCCAGGGCAGAGGGGAGTGCTTGTGGTCATGCACAGATCAGAGCACAAGCGGGAGAGCAGATAGAGTGTCTCATAAGACCATGGAGGAATTGAGGTCATTGTAGTGGTGTCCCAATAATACTCAAAAGCTCAAGGAGCACCCCAAAACCAGACATAGGATGGGGAAATGCGTAAACAGGAAAAAAAAGTAACCTGACCATTACTTTGGTCCCATGGAGGAACAAAACACACACTCTGAAGATGATAAAGTCTTCTGCATCTAAATCCTTCAAGAAATGTAAAAATTGAACACAGGCTATGACATCAATCAAAAAAGATTTTGAAAACCAATAAGGGAGATAGAAGAAAAATTGGGAAGAGAAATGAGGGAGATGTAGGAAAAACATGAAAACCAAATCAGTAGCTTAGTGAAGGAGATCCAAAAACATGCTGAAGAAAACAACATGCTAAAAACCAGTTTACTTCAAATGGATAAAACAATCGAAAAAGTTAATGAGGAGAAGAAAGCTTTAAAAAAGCAGAATTGGCCAGATGGAAAAGGAGATAAGAAAGCTCTCTGAAGAAAACAACTCATTCAAATGTAAAATGGAGTTAAAGGAATGACTTTTCAAGGAATCAAGACACAATAATTCAGTACCAAAAGAATGAAAAATTAGAAGAAAACATGCAATATCTCATTGAAAACACAATTGACCTGGAAAACAGAGACAATTTAAAAAATATTGGGCTACCTGAAAGCCATGATCAGGAAAAAAGTCTTGACATCATTTTAAAAGAATTTCCTACAGGAAAATTGCCCTGATGTCCTAGAAGCAGAGGGAAAAGTAAAAATTGAGAGAATCCACCAATCTCCTCCAGAAAGTGATTCAAAAAAAAAAAAAACAGCCCCCAGGAATATTATAGCCAAGTTCCAGAACTCCTTCATTCTCATTGGAAATGACTCAGGAAACAACACATATGCTTAATAGAATATAGAAATCTAGAGGAAAAAGGAGAGAAAGGGTATGGGAGAAAGTGGAGAGCAGGAGGGGAGGGTAGATAGAAGAGAGGGTAGATTATGGGAAAGGATAGTCAGATATAACTGGGTGGTTACTGGGTCTCTGGGGTGGGATGTGGGCTTGGGACCTCCTGGCCCCAGGGCCGTGCTTTCTCCACTGGACAAATTGACTGTTCCATAACACACTTTTGAAGAGGGACAGAGTGAAAGTAGAGAGAAGATATAATAAATGGTACAGGGGAAGAATGGATGGAGGGATCATAATCAGCAACAGCATAAAAATATGGAAGTAACTTCTCTGATGGACTGAAGATAAAGAATGCAATACACCCCAGAGACAAAGTTGATGGTATCGGGAGACAGACTGAAGCACATTTTTTTCTCTTTCTTTCACTTTATTTTTCTCATGAGGTTTTTTATTTTGGGGGGAGGGGGAATTATGTTTATTTTTACAACAAGGTTATTTTAGTAAGTTTCAAATAAATAAAAATGTAAATTTAAAAATATACAAAAAATAAAAAAAATTATATGATCCTGTAGAAGAAGATGCTCAGATATCTGAGAACCTCTAATCCATGAGAGGTCAAAAAGGTTCCTCAAGAGAAAAAAATGCTGCTGAAAATTTCTTTGACTATAAAAATAAACTTGGAATCTAAGCAACTATAAAGTAAATCAAAAAATGTTATTGAGGAAGATTCTGAAATCTGCTTAGATTATGTATTTCTTTTAAATAGGAAGCAGATGTTTAAAGAACTGAGGTTGCCTCAATAAGACAGTACTACAATAAAAGTTTTTTTTTAAATAAATAAGGGCATACCAATCCAGTATTACAAAATGGTTATTGCAAGACCTCTGTGTTTCAGACAACAATTCATAATAAATTTAAAGGACTTATTCCTAATGACTATTCTATCTCACCTAGAATTATAACAGTGTATTGAAAGAGTGAGTTACTCTGGCCTTTATACTGTATGTTCTCCATCGTCCAACAGAACCATTCACATTATATTTATACCCAGTGTTTTTTTACATTGAATCAGTGATTACTTATCAGCAGAATGTGATACCTGTATAATTTGTGAAAAATTCATTATCAGTGTTTTTAAAAAAGAGAGACAATAAGCTTTATTGAAGTTTAATATATTAATTGACTCTAACATGCTCATTCACTCTATATGTCAATTACTCACATTTCATGAATTGCATGTGACACATCCTGGAGGAGGACTGTGACTGGCATATCATGGAAAGTTTGATAATGATGGCCTTACTGCTTAGTTGGCTGTCAGAATATTTGGAATTATTGTCTACATTACGACAAAGCATCAAACCAAGTTTGTCACAAATAATGAAACATTCGATCATACTAATTGCACATATTAAGATGTATAATAAAAATATTTTACTGATCTGTCTATGTGTATGTGTGTAAGGTTAAAATTGTTTGAAGACTATTGATTAAATTGGGTAACTAGATCATCAGATTAGGAGGATTCAAAACTGACTGAATGACTGGAACCAAAGAATATATTAATTTTGAAAAATTTCTCTGGCAGAGCAACAATCAGTATTAATCCCTGCTCACATATATGTATGTATGTATGTATATGTGTGTATATGTGCGTGTATTTATGTGAGTAATCACCAAAGCCCACCTTAAAATTCTCCAAGAGGGAATGGATAGTGACCCACCTAAAGACTCCTTCATCCTAGACAAAAATCTAAAACCCCTGGAAGTCAAAGGGATATTGGGATAATGACTCAGTCACTGATGAAGGGGTGCTCTTTGAAGTAGTTGGATTGGTCAGGCTACAATGGTTCCAACTGCTGCCAGATTTTTAATTGTATCCTAAAAAGGTACCACTAAGTTCCTAGTGAGCAGGAATTATTGATTTGGTGTGATGATATGATGTCTTTGGGTTTCCAATCTAGGATGATCAGTGATGACACATGTGACTTTCTATCTTTGAAATAAATTTAACTTTCACCTATAACTATTATATTTCAGTGTACTCACTTCTTGTATTTCTTAATTTAACTTTACCCTAATGAACTCATGCATCCATCTAATATGTCAATATAATTTACAATATTTGCATGTTTCTCTTGGGTGAAGGAGGCTGGGGAAATGAAATAATTATACCATTAACATGTTGGAGTCCTCCCTCACAATAATATTAAAAAAACCACATACAAGAAGAAAATCACCTCTAAACACAAAGAGAGGAAAGGCAGAGAAATCAAATAGTATGAATGATCAGGTGGCCCACAAGCATGGGTTTTTAAGTTCTGTATTTGCATCACAGATCTTTTGGCAATCTGATGAAGCCTATTCTCACAATAATATTTTAAATACATAAAATTTAAAACCCTAGATTACAAATGAAGTAAATTATATTAAAATAAAGTTATCAAACTAGTTTTTTTTTCCCAAACTATTTTTAAGTTCACAGAATTCAGGTTAAGAATCCTTGCCTTAGAGAGATTGATAATACATATACACTCAGGAGCAAGCACTAGAAAAAGACACAAAAATGCTAGCAGAGTAATGATAGTGAGGGACAAACAGATAGCCTTTATCTTTCAAGTACAAAAGACTACCACATCAGAGACCCATGAACTTACAATATAAATAGATCCATCCTGAGTTACATAAGGATTGTTGATTGGGAGCAAGGCCAATTCTATTCCATTTTGTTTGGAAGTTCATTCCCCTTTTCTGTATAACAAATATAAATGTTGCAGTACTTTGACTTAACTTATTCTTAGCTTATATGCAATACATTTCCAGCATTGAGTATGCTTGAACTATGGCAAGAAACAACCACAACATATTGCAAGAAGATACTATACAAATACAGAATTGAAGGTTTTTTCCTTGGGAAGAAGAATATGAAATATTCTCAGAGTTAAAAAAAAAATCTCTGACTTTTCAGACTTATCCAGCATCAAACAAAACTTGACAGGAAAATAAAACCTTTGGGAAATAAAGAGAATAATTACCACACAACAAGACCATCAAGTGTGACCAAGGCTGATAGTTCCACATCACCTCTTCTTCAGTGTTGTTTCTGATAACATGTTATGAAATATTGAACATACCCTCTAGGGATCCCACATCCTTGGAAGAAGTAAATTAGGCACAGATAGCCCTGTCTATGGAGTAGGTTATGTTCTTGAAAACTTGACTGGAAAAATGGCAGTCTTAGCTTTGAAAATTATGGAATAAAAAAAATAGAAAAACTATCTGATGAGTTTTATTCAGTTAACTGTCATTATTGAATATCCTTTAGAGACTGGTATACCCTCTTATTGTTTTACACATACCTGTTATTTCATTGGATTCTTCTCTGACTCAGTGCCCTTAATAAATAATTTGAAAACTTGACTATTGAACACTACTCTTCTACTGGTGCATAGTCACTTGATTCACCTTATAAAAACACAGTTCAAAAGACTTAAATCCTGAATAAGTTTATTTAGGAGTTCACTTCAACGCAACCAGCATTTATTAATTACTACCAATAAAACATGGACACAAATAATAGACATATGTGATGGACTCACGGAGAGACCACAAAGAAACAGGAAAGATCCCTTTTACAAGAGAAGAAAAATGAAAGTAATTCAGGAATGTAGACAGTTAAGAAAAGAGAAATAAACAAAACTCAGAGCAAATTGAAAATAACAATTAGCAGGGGTGAGCATCCTTCCCCCAGAGACCTAAATAGTCATTCGCTTTCAATATCCTCTAAGCAGAGATGCAAAAAGGAGAGACGAGACCAAGCTTGCTCCTCTATACCAGTTCTCCCATCTTCATTTCTATTTGTCACATCTCATTGATTTTTCTACTGTTCTAACTTCTAGTAGCTCTCAACAAATGCCACTATTTCTATATTCTTTTGGTGGCATATTTTGTGACTTCTTGTATTTCTCTATCCATGGTCCATTCCTGCAGTATTCCTTACTTGTGGTCATCACTCTGCCCAAGGGATAAACTCTTTGTCTCTAGAATCCCTGGCACCCTGTATCAAAGTTTCACATGACTATTGCTGAAGTTCTGCATTGTGCTGTGGTTCATGTGACCCCAAGCCTCATTCACAAAAGGACTCTCAATGGACCAGAAGAGTTAACATTGACCTTCACAAGTGAACCTAACTTCTCAATTATATGTTGCTGCAGTTTGATGTCCATTCTTTCCCAACTGGTGCCTCCTGCACTCATAAGTATCTGTCAGATGTCTAGAGGCTCTGGAGAGCACTGAGATTTATTTTTCATTTTCTCTCAGTATAACACAATTTCTTTCTGTGGGCTAGGAGAATATATTCAAATGACTCAGGAGTGCTTTCTGAAACATCTAGGGAAAAGAGGGTCAGAACAGGGAGGAGAGGAGTCACTCCATTGTCATTTAAGAGAGAAAAATGTGCAGCCTCTTTTTCATATACAATAAATATCTGATGTTCAGGTTATTGCTATCTCTGTTATCTGGGTCAGCATGAAACTATAGGGAAGGTTCCAAGCTCAATTTGAAAGAATCTGAATTTATGGAGCAGGTTTCAGAACCAAAATGGTATTTTTCATTTTCAACAAATTGAGTTAAAAGCAACTTATAAAGTAACTTGTATCTTATACAATCATGCTGAATATTAATGCATTATTTCTATATTAATGTAAGGAATACTTGGGGTGGCTAGGTGGTGCAGTGGATAGAGCACCGGCCTTGGAGTCAGGAGGACTTGAGTTCAAATTCGACCTCAGACACTTAATAATTACTTAGTGGTGTGGCCTTGGGCAAGCCACTTAACCCCATTGCCTTGAAAAATCGAAGAATAAATGTAAGGAATATTTACTACAATTGTTAGAAATCACAAGTTTGTGAATGTGGATTTCCTTTGAATATAGATTATTATGATGATCTCAGCATTTAGAACACTAGCTCAGGAGTCAGGAGACTGCACTTAAATCCTGTCCTTGGTACTTGGTATATATGTGACTTTGGGCAAATGACTCAATCTCCCTAATCTGTCTCTGAGTACAAAACAAAGGGGTTGGACTAGAGAATCTCTAGGATTTCTTTCAGTTCTATGTCTATGAGCCATTATCAGAAGTTTAATATGTCCAATTCTCAGATGTCTCTCATTTACCTTTTTTTTTGGCAATACAACAGGGTAAAGTGACCTAAGTAAGTATTAAGTGTTTGACTTCAGATTTGAACTCAAGTCCTCCTGACATCAGGGCTGGTACTATATCCACTGAGCCTCCTAGCTGCCCCCCCTTTACTTTTGAGACATTGCCAGTCAATAAAAATTTACACCTGAAACTTAGAGAATGAATTCTAATCTAATACTATTTTAAAGTCCTTGAATGGTAAAATGAATTTTATAATTTGTTTTATCAATAAATATGTAGTGCAAAGCATGGCAATAACTTTTCTAGCTTTAACATCCATAGTTTCTGCAGGCAAATATTGGTTCCTTACTCCCAAATAATATTTGTCCAATAAATTCAACAAATATTTATGAAATACCAGCTATGGGAGAGGAAGCATGATGATATCATGGTGAGGCCCTACCTGGGAGTAGGGAAGTTCTTTCTCTGCCATACTCTGATTGTAGGGTCTTGGACAAGTCACTTTACCACTTGATGTCCCAGAGAAAATACTATTCAGCATCGATTAAGTGATTTCCCAATAGCAATGGGATCACGTGTCAATAAATAAATGAATGGAAACGGTACTGTAGAAGAAAACAAGTTATAATCCTTGCCCTCAAGTAGTTTAACTCTCTAGTGATGGTAATAGATAATGCAATTTCTCATACAGCAAACAAGCTTGCATGTAACAAATGAATAGACAAGGAACAAGCAGCAGTGTGAGAAATTTGAAGAGCAAGAGTTGCTTTTTTCTGGTGGCATCAGGAAAGATTTTGTTAAAGAGTGCTGAGCTTTGAAGGAAGATTACTTCAGCAAGTGAAAATTGTGAAGGTTTAACAATTTTAATATGAATTGAAAACAGGATTAAGGCTTACACAACAGGCTATTTCTTAAATCTTTGCAAAACAGGATGGCATAAATAGTCATAGGTTACAGAGTTTGAAATACATTTTCTCCTTAAAAGAAATGAATTATTTTTTAATGGGTAAGGCATAATAAAAGATATGTCACACTGAGAATCTCCATGAACATCATTTCCTAAAGATTCCAATATTTCTACATTTTGCTCTTTAGACCAATGAACCCTACTTGTCCTAAGCAGCAGGAGAATAGAAGTTGGAATTTGGAGAGATCTACACAGTATTTAAGGAAATAATGCTGAAGATCAGGGTAGGCTATCTAAAGTCAGTCAAGTGGAATGGAGGATTGAGCATAGGACCTGATCTCAGAGGAGCTGAGCTGTAATCCCTAACTCTAATATTCTGATTTATGACCTGTGACTTGGAGCAAGAGACTAATAAAAGATTTCCTACTTCTCATAAGTTTATTTTGAGGATCACCTGTATCTGAAAGTACTTTGCAATTATATGCACTACTTAAAAGTCAACTATTATTTTCTTTGGGTAATCATTACTACACTTGTGAATAAGAGATTGTTCTAATATCTGAATTTTTCTTAATTATTAGTTCCCTTATCAGCAAGAGGACTGATTTTCTCCCAGTTTAAGGTAGGATTGAATGTTCATGGAAGGTGAAACCCTTCCAAGAAATTTTTAGGTTTATAGAAAAAAGAGGGTTCAAGAGGATGTGGCTGATTGATTGATTATAATCATGGCCATAGTTTACTCTAGCTTTGATGATCCACTTAAGGAATGATCTGTCTAAAATTTTCATTTATTTTCACTGTCATTTTTTCTGGGGCAGGTGACTTTATCTATTTCCATTACCTCTCCTTCCTTTGCTTCATTGCTTCCCAGTAAACTAACCATGAGTTTTCTGTCTTCTTAAATATATGTTAGGGGTGTTTTGTCTCCAGATGAATAATTTTTTTAGAAAGATTTTATTTATTTTGAGTTTCACAGTTTTTCCCCCATTCTTGCTCCCTCCCCATCCCCCACAGAAGGCATTCTGTTAGTCTTTACATTAGTTCCATGTTATACATTGATCTCAGTTGAATGTGATGACAGAGAACAGATGAATAATTTTTAGAAAAGCATTTTTAAATTAATATATTTTATTTTCCCCAAATATATGTTAAATTATTTTTTTAAGTTTTAAGTTCTGAAATCTATTGCTCCTTCCTGAGATGGTAGGCAATCACATATGAAAATCATTCTGTATTTAAATAATATCACTTCTTTTTTCTGAAGGTAGAGACTATAAATTCATCATTAGTTCTTTGGAATTGTCTTAGATCAGTGAATTGCTGAGAACAGCAAAGTGATTCACAATTCTTCACGGTACCATATTACTATGACTATGTACTAGGTTCTCCTGATTTAGTTCACTTCACTTTGAATCAGTTCATGTAACTCTTTCTGGGTTTAAGAACCATTTATTTTTTTAAAACTTTTTTCTTATTTTTAAAAATATTTTTATTTATTTGCTTTCCCAACAATATGCAATGGTAGTTTACACCAATTTTTTTGGAAGGGTTTGAGTTTTACAGTTTTCTCATTCCCTCTCCTCCTTCCTCCCCCTGACATAAAAGAATCTAATATGACTCTACATGTGCAATTATGCTAAACATAGATCCATATTAATCCTGTTGTGATAGAAGAAATAGATCCAAATTGAAGAAGGGAAAAATATTAGAGGGAGAAAAAATATAACTATTAAATTTTAAAAATTGTAGATAGTAATCTTTGGTCTGATTTAAATTCCACAGTTTCCTCCCTAGAAAGGAAAGGTATTTTCCATCATAAGTCTTTAGGAATTGTCTTTTTCCCAAGAGAAATGCAGAAACTGTATGAATACAATTACAAAACATAATTCAGAAAAGATCCAAACAAATTGAAAAACAACAATCGCTTATGGTTAGACCAAGTTAATATGACAAAAATGGCAATTCCACCCAAATTAATGGAATGTAATAAGTTACAGGAAATCAACCCAGGATCATGAGATACTTAGCTGCATAAAGCTTTTCCAACTTGCGGGTGGGATGGACTGAGGAAAGGTCTCATTGACCTGGTTCTTGAAACAAGGAAATGATTTCAGTAGATGGAGGTGATTATGGAATCCTTTAAAAGAACTGGGGATAGCTTATACAAGTCCTTAGGTAAAAAAATGGCCAGGATAAGTGCCAAGAATAGTTGGTAAGACTTTGACAGGAAACTTCATGAAAAGAAGTAAAAGTAGTTTGGAAAACTAGACTAGAATCAGAAGATAATAGCCCACCAATGGAAGACATAGAATTCTGTATTTTCTCTATTCTGAGTTGATGACCACCAAGAGCTTTTGAATGACACAAACACATGTAAGCCTTAGCAATATGAATTTGACAACTGTGGGAAGCATGGATCTGAGGAGGAGAGAAGTTTAGGAGCAAGAAGTCTAGTTGAGAAACTTAAATAGTCCAATGGAGGGAAAATGAAGCCATGAAGCACTATGTTGGTTTTACCCCCCAAAAAAAATCTATATTTCCTCTATTTTTAGCACAGTGCCTTGCATCTAGTACATGTCTAATACATTTTAAAATTTAAATTGGATATAAGACTGTAGCAAGGAAACACTTTAAAAAAAATTCCTAATAGATTTTTCTCTAAACCATAAATAAAATGAAATGCCATTGAAGTTAAACCTCAAGATATCTCTCAGTAGAAATACGTTTCCTCTGAAAGTAGTTAAAATATACTATTTTGATGTAAATATTCTTCTATCAAATATTAATTTAAAAACTCAAATAAGGAGTTTGATGAAAAAGAGTGGTCATTATTGTCACTTTTTCATCAACGTGTTTTGTTAAATGAATGAATGTTTCTATTTCTACCCTCATCCCCTTAGCCAACAAAAAAATCTCCTTTTCCCAAACACCAAGTCAAATAATATTAGTGAGAAATATAGATGGCACAGCTTGGAGTATGTTCATGAGTGGTATGATGAACCTGGAATTCCCTTCTCTTTCTCACTCTTCACATGCAGACATACAAGTGGCATTGCCCAAACAGGTGACCTAAGGGTATGATACCACTTTTTTTTCTTCTTCATAACATCATTTTAATTTCTGATTTTGTGTCACTGAATTATACTCCCTCTCTCTCTCTCTCTGTCTGTCTGTCTGTCTCTCTCTGTCTTTTACTGTCTCTGTCTCTCTTTCTTTCACACACATACACACACACACAGACATACAGACACACATACATAAAATACAATATTAGGACTTTAAATATTCACCAAAGGTCTGGAACCTAAAGAAGCAATTTTGAAAAATAGATTATTATTTTTTAAATTTTTTCCACTCAATTCCCAGGAGGTTATTAAAAGACAAGAAAATGACAAAATTATCCCTACTCATTCTTCAAGTCATAATCTGGTTGTTTTGTTGTGTGCAACTGTCCACCTTGTTTGGATCATAAAATTAACTTTTTGTGATAATTAAGACTTAAAGATCCAAATTCTCTTTTTTTTTTTAGATTTTTCAAGGCAATGGGGTTAAGTGGCTTGCCCAAGGCCACATGGCTAGGTAATTATTAAATGTCTGAGGTTGGATTTGAACCCAGGTACTCCTGACTCCAAGGCTGGTGCTCTATCTGCTGTGCAACTTAGCCGCCCCCTCCATATTCTCTTCTACCAAAGAATGTGAAGCCAGATAAGTAAAATGATTTGCTTATAGACATATAGGTTTGTTCATTCTAATCTGGACTCTAACCTGACTTGTGCTAATGCATTAGTATTTTACCTTTGCACAACTTGAAGGTCATTCCCTGTATATACCTAGGTTACTTTTGCCTTTACTGTTCCACTCAGTACTAAACACCAAAGCCAGTCTAACCATAAAAGCTAAAAGTTTGCCTATACCCTCTAGTTTGGACTAATACCCAGTATTCTAAAATTCAAATTTCATCTTGACTACCATTTTCCCAGTTCACCTCCTGTCCATGGTCCCTATCCTGATATGAACCATGACCTGATTTGGGTATCAAGAATGTCAGTTATGTTTTAATTGATAAAAGCATGAATAAAAAGAAAAAAGCTTCAGATTTATTCATTTAAGATTGAAATTACCCTCAGAAAGAAAATAGGAACTACATTTTTCTTGGATAAATTTTCTAATATCACCTTGCAAATGGCAAATTCAGCATACAAAACTTAATATACTCTAGAAGCTTGTGAAATTTTGAAGGAGATAATGAGTTGACAGAATGCAACCTAAAAGGTCAATGAAAGATCAAATACAAGACTTTTAAAAAGGTAATGTAGATAAAAGACCATATCCACTCCCTGACTTTAATGACATTTTGCAGATGACGGGATAAAGCAAAGAGCAATATGAGCAATACTGAAGTATTTGCAAGCCTATGAAATGCCATTTGAAAGCATCCCTGGACAGAGCAATCAACAGATTATACATCTCTCACAAAGGGCACATCTACATTAGCTGTTTCAATTGAACAGTGGGGGAAGGGATTGTAGCAGAGAGCAGACATGATTTGATAATTCTTATATCTTCTATTGATTTGAATTCACTTCAATGTAGACATACCCAGAGGGAATACCACTGAGAATTTTTAACAACCCCATTTTTCACAGCTGAAAAATGCCTAAGAATCCATATTGTGACTGCTTCATATTTAATGAAACACTCCTGTGAATTAGGCCTGCTCAGGTATAGATTAGAAAAGATTAAAGAAAGTGAATCGACAGAGGTCACTTGAGTTGTCATGGAACCAGGTTGAGAAAACTGTGTTTATTACTTAGTTCCCAAGTCATCCTGAACCTTTAGTGTTTTACAAGAAGAGTAAAAGGAGAAAACTCTCTCCCTGTGATGAATATTATATGACTGTAAGTACAAGGACAGTTCATTTATTCTTAATCTGAAATAGATCATTCTGAGTTACTGAAAAATTTGAATGGTGGACTTCAAGCAATTCCTGGGTTAGAAACAACATGTATTCCCAAGGTTTAGTTGTAGGAAAATGTTTATCTTCCCTCCTCCCTCCTCCTCCCTCTCTCCTCCCTACCCCTCCCCTCCCCTCCCCTCTCCCTTCCCTTTTCCTCTTCTCTTTTCTATTCCCTTACATCTATTTTTTTCCTCTTTTTTCCCCTTTTCACATTTTTGGTTGGGGTTGGGAGAGGGGGGGAAAATGAGAACTATGTAAAATTTCCCAAAGGAAAATTCTTTCATAATTTTCAGTCTCTTAGTTAAACTCCTTAAATAGGGGAGTTTAAAATAACTAACATTGACAGTAATGAAGTGGCTCAAGATGATGTCTCCAGTTAGGGACCAGAAATCTCCTGCACCTCTCTCATTTCTCTCCCCAACTTTTCCTCTACTTCCTTTACTTAATTTTCAAAATTGTTTTTGAGTTCTAAGATAGTTGAACACTGTTTCTATTTTTCCTTGGATGCTTTGGATAAAGAAGCTTGGATTTTGTCAACTTCTGGGTGTGAATTTTGATCCTCTAGGGGACCAAGTAATTTTCTACAATCCAGTTCCTTTTTTTCCCTGTTTACTCATTTCCCCAGTTTCTGCCCTGGTTTGGAAGTGCTTCCCGAGTTTTTGAGTGCTATTGGGACACTCCCACAAGGACTTCAGTTCGTTCAAGGTCTTATGAGAGGCTCTGACTGCTCTCCTGACCTGTACTTTGGTCTGTGGATGTCCACAAACCCTCCCTTCTTCCCTGGAACTGTGAGAAGGGTCTCTGCTCCACTATGGCAATGAGTGACCCAGAGTGTGACCAGGGTCTGAATGTGGACAAAGCACCAGAGTCCTGTCCCAGGGACAGAGAAGAAACCTCAACAGTTCCCCTCCCACACACACACATACCCTTACCTTCTGTGGACTGAGTTCTCTGGGGGAGAGCTGCCAGGTGGCTCCTGCTGGGCAGCTCCATGGGCCTGTTTCTGTTTCCTGGGATCTTGGCTGTGCCAAGGTCCAAGCCGGATCCCCACTCACTCTGGCAGTGGTTTCCCTGCTGATCTTCCAAATGTTCCCTGAGTTGGCAGGTCAAGGAACAACTTCTGCCGCCAGGAGCCGGGACTTGCCAGACCATGAATCTCTGATGGGTATTGAGAGTCCAGCCTTAACCTAGGAAAAGTCACTGCCTCTATTGTGATTCCAAAAGTTACTCTATAGTCTCCTTCCAGAATTATGGGATACCAGGCTATTAAAGATAGAACCTTATACATCCAGACCTCAAAGATAAGATCAACAAGAGTTATTTATGAGAAATAATTTTAGAAAAATAAATGCAGTCTTTAAAAGAATTTATAAAACTTATAATTAAGCTGAAGTAATACAGTCGTGAAATAAGATTCCTTGTGTCTGTTTTTTCTCACCTTCTGACTACCAGAATAATTATCGAAAATAGAAGCCAAGTTGCATATTCTCATACTTATTGCTTATTTATATACCATTGATCATAATCTCAGTAAAGGGAACTGTAGATATTTGAACCATAGGCTACCAAGGCTGAGTTACTCCAAGTCAAAACTTCTATTTCTCCCTTTTCTTCCTAATCTTCTCTTTCGAGAACCATTCAAAATCACATGTTAAAAAAAATCCACTTTTTTCCTGTAGTTTTTTTTTCTCAAGATGAAAGGGAAGGAAATACAACTTTTAATGTTTCTGTGGACAGTCAAATCTTTGAAAAAGGTGTTATATTGAAACATATGTTAGGATTAAAGAAAATGCACAAAATAAAATCTTCTAAATTTTTAGCTGGAATGCCACATCCTTGAATGGAAAAATCAGTTGAAATCTTGAGTAATTGGGACTCAACAAACCAAAACAACACAATAATTTCAAATATGTGATTTCTTTTTCCTTTTTTTGGAGTAAGGGTGTTAGTGGGAAAGTTGGTCCTTTGTTTTTTTTAATGAAAGATTTTATTTATTTTGTTTTATAAATTTGCCTCTATTATTGCATCCCTACCCCCACCCCTCACAGAAGGCAGTCTGTTAGTCTTTACATTGTTTCCATTGCATGCATTGATCTAAGTTGAATATGATGAGAGAGAAATCATATCCTTAAGGAAGAAAAATAAAGTATAAGAGATAGCAAATTTACATAATAAGATAACAGGTTTTTTCTAAAATGAAGGTAATAGACTTTGGTCTTTGTTCGGACTCCACAACTCCCTCTCTGGATACAGATGATATTCTCCATCACAGATAGCCCCAAATTGTGCCTGATTGTTGCACTGATGGAATGAGCGAGTCCTTCAAGGTTGATCATCACCCACATGTTGCTGTTAGGGCATACAATGTTTTTCCAGTACTGCTCATCTCACTCATCATCAGTTCATTCAAATCCTTCCATGCTTCCCTGAATTCCCATCCCTCCTGGTTTCTTTCTTTCTTCCTTTCTTTCTTTCTTTCTTTCTTTCTTTCTTTCTTTCTTTCAGTTAATATGACTTTATTTATAGATTGCTAAAATATTTTTGTTTAAGAATAAACATAATAGGGGTGGCTAGGTGGTGTAGTGGATAAAGCACCAGCCCTGGAGTCAGGAATACCTGGGTTCAAATTCGGTCTCAGACACTTAATAATTACCTAGCTGTGTGGCCTTGGGCAAGCCACTTAACTCCATTTGCCTTGCAAAAACCTAAAAAAAAAAGAATAAATATAATTCCCCCTCCCCCACAAAAATATAGAACTTCATGAGAAATAAAGTAAAAAAAAATGTGTTTCAGTCTGTGTTCTGAAAACATCAGTTCTGTCTCCAGTGGATCACATTCTTTATAATGAGTCCATCACAGAAGTTACTTCCATATTTTTCCACAGTTGTTATTGCTGATTATAATTCCCTCTATCCATTCCTTCCCACTACCATACAGTATATTTTTTCTCTCCTTTCACTCTGCCCCTCTTCTAAAATGTGTTGTAGTGTAGCTAAGTGGCACAATGGACAGAGCACCAGCCCTGGGGCCAAGAGGCCCCAAGACCACATACCACCCCAGAGACCCAGCAGCCACCTGTCCCTGTGGTCCCAGACAGGCCACCCAGTACCAGCACCTTGCAAAAAATTTAAAAGAAAATGTGTTATATCTGACTATTCTCTCCACGATCTACCCTCTCCTCTATCACCCACATCCACCCTCCTCCTGTACCCCTTCTCTCCTTTTTACTCTACATGTCTATACCTTATTACATGTATATGCTATTTCCTCTGTGAGCCATTTTTGGTGATAGTGAAGGTTCCCTCATTCCCCCTCACCTATCATTGCAAGAAAAAAAAAATTTATATGAAATAACTTAGCCTATTACATCTCTCCTTTTTTCTTACTCCTAGTACATTTCCCTATTAGTCAGTGACTCCATTTTTACAATATATCTTCAAATTCAGCTCTCTCCCTTGCTTCTTCTATAAAAGCTCCTTCTACCTGCTCTATTAAATGAGAAGGTTCATATAAGTATTATCAGTATCATTTTTCAATGCAAGAATACATGCATTTCATCATTATTAAGTCACTCATAATTTACCCTTCTCATGCACCTTCTCCATGCTTCACCTGAGTCCTGTACTTGAAGGACAAGCTTTCTGTTCAGCTCTGGTCATTTCAACAGGAACATTTGAAATTCCCTTGGTTCACTGAAAGTTCACCCTGGAAGAGGATGTTCAGTTTTACTGGGCAGTTGATTCTCAGTTGCATTCCAAGCTCTTTTTGCCTTCTGGAATATTATATTCCAAGCCCTATGATGTAATTAGTAGCACCTTAATGTAGGTGCTGCTAAGTACTGTGTGATCCTGACTGCAACTCCACAATATTTGAATTGTGTTCTTCTGGCTGCTTGTAATATTTTCTCTTTGATTTGGGAGTTCTGGAACTTGACTATAATATTCCTGGGAGTTGTTTTGTTTTCAGATCTCATTCCAGGGGAGATCGGTGGATTATCTCAATTTCTATTTTGCTTTCTGCTTCTAGGATATCAGGGCAATTTTCATGTAGGAATTCTTTAAAAATGAGGTCAAGGTTCTTTTCCGGATCATGACTTTCAGGTATACCAATAATTTTTAAATTATCTTTCCTGAATCTGTTTTCCAGATCTGTGGTTTTTCAGTGAGGTGTTTCACATTTTCTCCTAATTTTTCTTTTTTTTTTTTTGGTGTTGAAGTATTATGTCTTGATTTCTTGTAAAGTCATCAGCATCCTTTAACACCATTATACATCTGAAGGATTTGTTTTCCTCAGAGAGCTTTCTTATCCCTTCTTCCATCTGGTCAGTTCTGATTTTTTTTTTTAGGTTTTTTGCACGGCAAACGGGGTTAAGTGGCTTGCCCAAGGCCACACAGCTAGGTAATTATTAAGTGTCTGAGACCAGATTTAAACCCAGGAACTCCTGACTCCAAGGCCAGTGCTTTATCCACTACGCCACCTAGGCACCCCAGTTCTGATTTTTAAAGCATTCTTCTCTTCAATAACTTTTTGAACTGTTTTATCCATTTTATCCATTTGACCTAAGCTGGTTTTTAACATGTTATTTTATTCAGCATTTTTTTGGAATTCCTTGACTAAGCAACTGATTTCATTTTCATTTTTTTCCTGCTTCTCCTCTCATTTCTTTTCCCAATTTTTCTTCTATCTCCCTTACCTGATTTTCAAAATCTTTTTTTGAGCTCTGTCATAGTCTGAGTTCAACTTCTATTTTTCTTGGAGTCTTTTGATGCAGAAGCTTGTACTTCCCCATTTTCAGATTGAATATTTTCATCTTCCTTGGGATCATAGACAAAGTATTTGTCAATGTTCAGGTTCCTTTTTTTCTTTTTACTCATTTCCACAGCCTGTGCCTGGTTTTGTGGTGCTTTCTGAGCTTTTGAACTTTATTGGGACACTCCCACAAGGACCTCAGTGTATGAGTTTCTGACTGCTCTCCTGGTCTGTGAATGACCACAAGCACTAGACTGCAATCAAGATATAAATGAGGTCAGATTCCCAGATTCCTGTTCCAGTATAGAATTTGGAAGTCTCCCTCCATTCCCTTACCTTTGGTGGGCTGAGCACTCAGGGCACTGCTGCCTAGAGTCACCTGCTTGCTGGCTCCATGGGCCTGCTTCTGTTTCCTGATCTTCTGTTTTGTTCTGTTTTTTTTTTTTTATATATTAGCTCTCTTTGAATGTTAATATATTTATTGGAAAAATAAGTAATTGAAATGAAACATATTCTAATCATCTATATTTTCAATAGTTATTGTAACATAAAAAAGAGAACTTATGTTTGAAATGATGAATTTAATCTTCAATCACAAAAGAAAGATTAAATAACATCCAAATGTTTTCCTTCATTCTTGAAGATCATGAAATCAGGGAGGTGACAAGCACATTAATTGGATTTGAGTGAGGGAGTGCTGTGCTAAGTCACTTTCTATTCCAGAGTCATCAGGATCCAGTGACCAGATATGAATCAGGACCATTGGAGATGGCCCTGGATGTGAGACAATAAGGGTTAAGTGACTTGTCCAAGGTCACATAGCTAGGAAGAGTGAAGTATCTGAGATCAGATTCAAACTTTCTTCTTCCTAACTCCATCCTCTGCACCACCTAACTACATAACTGATTATATTATATAGATATTCCATGATAATTGAAGCCAAATTGTTTTTGGTCTTTCTTTAATTGACCACAAATTCATTTAGCCCAAACATTATAATTCTGAGAAATTCTACTTGCAGATTTCAATGTAGTTACTTGACCACACACACACACACACACACACACACACACACACACACACACATATACACATATATATTCTTGTAATTCTGCATAGTTCTTCATTTATATATTTAGCACTATTCATTTAACTGCCAAACACTTCTTTCTTTTTAAATTTATTTGCTTATTTTGAATTTTACATTTCCCCCCAATCTTGCTTCATCCCCCCATCCCCACAGAAGGCATTCTGTTAGTCTTTACATTGTTTCCATGGTATACATTGATCTAAGTTGAATGTGATGAGAGAGAAATCATATGCTTAAAGAAAAAAATAAAGTATAAGAGATAGCAAAATTACATAATAAGATAACAGGTTTGTTTTTTTTTTTAATAAAGGTAATAGTCTTTAGTCTTTGTTCAAACTCCACAGTTCTTTCTCTGGATATAGATGATATTCTCCATTGCAGATATCTCAAAATTATGCCTGATTATTGCACTGATGGAATGAGCAATCCATTAGGGTTGATCATCAACTCCATGTTGCTGTTAGGGTGTACAATGTTCTTCTGGTTCTGCTCATCTCACTCAGAATCAGTTCATGAAAATCATTCCAGGCTTCCCTGAATTTCCATCCCCCCAGTTTCTAATAGAACAATAGTGCTCCATCACATAGGTATACCACAGTTTATTAAACCATTTCCCCAATTGATCGACATTCACTCAATTTCCAATTCTTTGTCACCACAAAAGGCTGCCATCAATATTTTTGTACAAGTTTTTACCCTTTTTCATAATCTCTTCAGAGTATAGACCCAGTAGTGGTATTGCTGGATCAAAGGGTATGCACATTTTTGTTGCCAGTTGGGCATAATTCCAAATTGCTCTCCAGAAATATTGGCAGAATTCACAGCTGCGTCAATAATGTATTAGTGTCCCAGATTTCTCACATCCCTTCCAACATTGATCATTGTCCTTTCTGCTCATATTGGCCAGTCTGAGAGGTCTGAGGTGGTACCTCCAAGAAGCTTTAATTTGCATTTTTCTAATAAGTAATTATTTAGAGCAATTTTTCATATGACTATAGATTGCTTTGATCTCCTCATCTGTAAATTGCCTTTGCATATCCTTTCACCATTTGTCAATTGGGGAATAGCTTGTTTTTTTAAAAAAATTGACTCAATTCTCTTTATATTTTAGAAATAAGTACTTTGTCAGAAACATTAGTTGTAAAGATTGTTTCCCAATTTACATTTCTTTTGATCTTAGTTACAGTGGTTTTGTCTGTGTAAAAGCTTTTTAATTTAATGTAATCAAAATTATCTAGTTTTAATGATGTTCTCCTACTCTTCCTTGTTTATAAACTGCTTCCCTTTCCAGTAGATCTGACAGGTAAATGATTCCTTGATCTCCTAGTTTGCTTATATATATATATATATATATATATATATAAATATATATATATATGTATATATGTATATATGTATATATTTATTTTTTGTCTAAATCCTGTATCCATTTTGATCTTAACTTTTTTTTAGTTGGAATTAAATGGAGTTAATTGGCTTCCCCAAGGCCACACAGCTAGGTAATTATTAAGTGTCTGAGGCTGGATTTGAACTTAGGTACTCCTGACTCCAGGGCCGGTGCTCTATCCACTGTGCAACCTAGCTGCCCTGTTTTGATCTTATCTTGACAGAGAGTGTGAGGTGTTGGCCTAATACAAGTTTCTTCCATACTAACTTCCAATTTTTCCAATTTTTTTTTTATCAAAGAGAGAGCTTTTATCCCACTAGGTGGATCCTTTGGGTTTCTCAAACATCAGATTACTATAATCATTTCCTACTACTGCATCTAGTGTATTCCACTGATCCACCATTCCATTTCTTAGCAAATAGCAGAGAGTTTTGATGACTGAAGTTTTATAATATAATTTTAGATCTGGCTAAACCATGTTCTTTTGCTCTTTCTTCATTAAATCCCTGGAAATTCTTGACCTTTTATTACTTGCAACTTTTTCTAACTCATTAAATTAATTTTTTAGAATTTTTATTGGTAGGGCACTAAACAAGGAGTTTTATTTGAGTAGAATTGCCATTTTTATTATATTAGATTGGCCTATCCATGAGCAGTTGATATTTGTCCAGTTATGTAAATCTGATTTTACTTCTGTGAAAAGTGTTTTGTAATTATTTTCAAAAAGTTTCTGAGTCTTCCTTGGCAGGTAGACTCCCAAGTATTTTATATTGTCTGAAGTTACTTTGAATGAAATTTCTCTTTCTAGCTCTTTCTGCTGCATCTTGCTTGTCTTATAGAGAGTGTTAAGGATTTATGAGGGCTTATTTTATATCATGCAACTTTGGTAAAGTTGTTAATTATTTCCAATAGTTTTTTAGTTGAGTACTTGGGATTCTCTAGGGTTTGCCATCAGGTCAAACACTTCTTTAAAGAGATTAAAAAGAGAAACTTTAACACAGACCTAGTATGAATTGTCAAAGATTATCACTTCAGTGAATCATAATTAAAAATTAACCAATAAGCCTTTATTAAATATCTACTATTGGCTAGAAACCATAAATATAAGGACAAAAATGAAACGGTACCCACTTTCAAGGATCTTATATTCTAATTGAAAGGTCAACAATAGAATATTCAGATTTGGAACAGTCATTAAAGATCATTTAGGTTAAACCCTTCACTTTAGAATTGAGACAAGTAAGGCCCAAAGAAAATAAATGACCTGCACAAAATCAAGGAAATAAGTTTTAGTTCTGAGATTAGAAAGCCGACCTCTTATTCTAATTGTATTTTTTTCCTCTACGAGTGACTGTGTAAAAATTGACTAATCTATATTAGAAAAAAATTTAATTGACAAATATGATGCATTGGTATTCACATTGGAGTTTCACTGACTCATAATTAAACTTCAAATCTAGTTAATTTGCAAAACCCCATTCTACGACATTGCTTCAATTTTGGGAATTGAATTTAATTAATTTAACTTGATAATATTTTATCTGTAGATTAGCTACATATTTTGGACACAATACTTATGATTTAGAGCTAAAATATAAGAATTTTTATTATATACTCTGTATATTTTAACTAAAATATTGAATGATCTTTGTTTCCCTTATCCTTCAGAATCATACCTACAAATGAGCTTGTCACGAATGATGATCATTTTCCTCTTTTGCTCTTTTTGCTCAACCTATTTTGATATGAGAAATTACTGATTGCTGGATTTTTTGTGAAGTGTTTTTGTTGGTTCTTACTAATTTGTATGCTAATATAAATACTGAATATTCAGTAATCAATTGGCACATTTTCTGTAAAAAAAATGAAAGGAGGGGCAGCTAGGTGGTGCAGTGGATAGAGTCCTGTCCCTGGAGTCAGGAGGACCTGAGCTCAAATCTCACCTCAGACACTTAATAAGTGCCTATCTGTGTGACCTTGGGCAAGTCACCCAAATCCCATTGCCTTAAATAAATTTTTAAAAAATGAAAGAAGAAAATAGTAAACATTTCCATAATTCAAATGCAAATTAATTTTAAAAACCCAAAATGAATAATTATTAAAATCTGGTTTGTCATCTCCATTCCTCATTAGTCATCCATATTAAGTTATGCATTAAGCTGAATATGATATGCCCTGCTGAAAGTGGAAGGTGATGATAAATTCTCCCATTTTCTTCCTCCAATACATCAAGAATCATGCACTCATGGATGAAAACAATTTCTTCACTGGCAAATATGCATTCATACTGTCTCATCTTTTAATTTTTTATTTCTCACAGATCTTCCACTGATGAACTATTTTGTTCTGCGGGCCTTTCTCTAGATTTTGGCATTATGTAAATACCAAAACTTTAGTGTGTCTCAATTTCACCACATGACTAGCCCACCTTTTCCCCAGTCATTCATTGGATTTATTATATAAATGTGGGCTGAACAATGGAGAAATGGACCAATCTTTGTCCTGGTTTGAAGTGTCTAAACAGGATAGATTATCCTCTACATTCTACAGCATACCTCCAGTACTAGGGTCTTATGTCATCTGACTTTCATGGGGGATGGCTAGAATCTGGAGCAGTGGTTTGGTGTACTAATTGAGGTGACATCCTAAGATCTTCATGTACTCTTTGTAGGTGTGCCATAGACTAGACCTGCTTTGCTCCCTTCACTGGCGCAATCCCCAGCAATGGCATCCTTGCATGTCCACCCATAAACTCATTCCTAAGATTCTGCCTGTTTTTAGGTGGCCTCCTAATCCCTGGTTGTAAGGTCTCTCTTTAGTTCCACTTTCTGAGCAAAAGTTGCTACATAAGAACTCACAAAAACAAAAAAATGTAAAACTTAATTGTTTAGCCAGACCATATATGCCCATCAATAAGCTATCATTAAATATCAGATTGAACAAAGTAACATTGATAAAAAAAAAAAAAAAGTATTATTGCCTTCTGGAGACCTCTGAAAGACCAATAATTTTAATAACACAAAAGAAAAAAAAAGTTTGTGTCTTATTTATCTCCAAAAATCATGTTATTATCTTCTATCCTATACAATCAAGCCTTGATTGACCAAGAAAATATTGAGACAGGTTCTATAAAGACAAGTAGGAGGAAAAAGAAAAGATGCCTGCTCCTCTCCTTTAAGCAATATTAGTCAGATTATTTCAAAGACTTCAAAAGGCAGCAACCCTCCAGAGAACTGCAGGGAAGCAAAGCTCAGAAGGGTCTAAAGTATGGGTTTATGCTAGCACAGTGATGATAATAATACTTAGCACCTTTAGAGTGCTTTTCAACTTCAAAGTGATTTACAAACAACTCTCACAACAGAGCAGAACTCTGGGAGATTTTATGGAAATGTGTCCAAACCTTTTTTGGAAAGTTGATCCATTAGACCTCTCCAAAAGCCTGAATAGCAGTGTTCCATCAATCTTCACCCACCTAGACATGAAATCCCTGTGGGATGTCTAAGAATATTTCTCACTGCCAAAAATGAGGTCAAAGCCACAATTCTCACTAAGGGAGGTTTTTCTTCTATTGATTTCTAATGGAAAAAAGTTACCTTTTCAGTTTTTTAAAAAAAGAATTCATTCCCCAGTTCTTCTTCCCAATCCTCCCTATGTGATTCTACCCTACTAAGTAAAACTTTTCCTGGACAGGAGAATCTGTCCCATTTTCAGTTTATTCCTATGTATTAAAAATTTCCATTTACCAAAGAGGTGAGCCTAAGTTTCTTCAAATATTCTTTTCCACAAAAAGGTTGTCCAAGAGAAAGAACTGGAATTACTTAACTACATAAGGCAGAAGTATGTTGAAATTCTGGTACTGCAAATAGTTTTCCAGTGCACCTTTCTCCAGGACAATTAATCAATTAAGAAATATTTAGGTTCTAATAGTCACTGAGACTTCAGATACAAATCGAATGCCATCCCTCAGTGAGCTTCTATCTTATATTAAGGATATAACATACTTACAGACAAGTAAATATAAGATATATACAATATAAATACAAAGGATTTTTTTGGTGAGGAGTTATAGAAAGAAAGTGGGTAGTATTAATAACTGAGGAAATCAGGAAAAGACTTCTTGAGAGGTATTATTGGGCTAAGCCATTGATAGAGCTAAGGAATCTTACTTGAAGAGTTGAAGTATTCTGGACATGGGGAAGAATTTTTGCAAAGACTTCAAAAGGAGTCTTCAGCAAATAGGCCATTTTGGTTCGAGATTGCAAAATTTGAAGAGGGTCATAAGTAATTATCCTAAAATGATAGGTTGGAGGGAGATTTTGAAGGGTTCTAGTAAGGATGTTTCAATTTTATCCTAGAGCATATAGTGAGTCTTTGGAGTTTTTGGAATAGGGGAATGGCATGATCAAATCTATTACTTTGACAGCTATTAGAGCGGATTGAGTAGAGAGAGACTGAATAAGGTATATTACAAAAGTGATGGTAGTAGTCCAAGTGGAAATTAATAAGAACCTGATCTAGACCTCCCCAAGAAATGCCTTTCTAAATATTAGTGTGGGCAGGATCCTACTTTGTGTCCCAATTACTTCAGGGAATATGTAGTTCCACTATTTAAACAATGAAAAGAACCTATTGATTATATAAATGAAAAAAGTGAGAAGAAGAAAGATGAAGTTCTTCCTAACATCACAAAGCTAATTGGGATTAGAACTCTGGATTTCTCTCCCTCAAATCCTGATATTGCTCTAGTTCACCATACTATCCCATCCACCTGAATTGCATACATTTTATACAAACTCTCCAGTTTCAAATTCATAGAGAACTTGCTCTCCAGTAATGAGGTAATGAGTTGTGAAGATACATCTTTTATTAGCAACTCAACATTGAGGTTACATATTTAGTTTGACTGAAGTAGACTCAAAGGCTTCTCTAATTCAATCAACATTAAGGAACTGGAAAATAATTAAATTAAAATTATTCAGAAACATCAATTAAAATATATCAATTACTCTCTGTTTTGTAGGCTTCAACAAAAGATGTACCCTATGTAAAAACATTCCATTTGAAGCTTTTGAAATTTTCTTTTCTCTTATATGCAAAGAGTTTGCTAGTTTATAAGACTTCCACGTCAGCCATATTATTTAATACAATATGCCAGGTATACTTAGTTCATAGGAACTCAGTTTCACAATGAACTGCTGGGACTGTCAATATTAATGTACCTCAGTTTCTCAAATTCCATTTCTCCCATCTCATTAGTATTTTGGCAACAAGTTCCCAAAAGCCAAGATTTACAAACTGCATCCTATGCCATTGCTCCATTCCTTTTCATTCAATGACCTGAATCCTCTGGATGAGTATCTTTAAGGCTCATTGCAGTTTTATGGGATCATAAAAGATCCTTTATTATTACCTATCTAATGAGATCATATTTGTAAAAGTGTGGAGCATCATTTTTTTGTCAAAACTATGCTTATTCTTTTCCTTACTCTCAGGTGACCTTGGGCAAGTCACTTAACTTCACTAGTTCTCAAGGTTCTCTTGATTCAAACAATAAATGATTTCCAAGATCTTTTTTAGTTCCAAATCCTATAACCTTATAAATGTTATTAGCAGAACATGTTGTTCCTTGAGTTGAGGGTGCATAGGATATAGAATAGAACAACTCTTCCCCAGTCAAAATGATAGGTCACTCCCTAATCTTTATAGATATAGAAAGGAGAAAATATTTAACAGAATTTTGACTTGAACTATCTACAAGGTCAATTCACTCATCCTTCTCTAAAATGGTCTGCTGATAATAGCTTAGATCTCTTTTGCGACTTAGATGTCACTCAAATCAAAAGAAGAATGGCTTTTGAAGTGAAGGATGTAGGTTTCCCTAACATTGGTTGATATTCATTCAACCTCAGACTGTCAGTAATAAATTGCCACTAGACAAGAAAAACTTCAATAAAAAAAAAAACAACGTATGTCCCTTCTGTCCTTGGTCATACTTTTGAACTAACTATATAAGATTCAACATTTTGGTATGTCTATTACTCATTAGATCATTGAAAAATGCTTTCACTGGCTACAAAATGGAAAGGTTCCAAATTGTTATCTCTCCCTTAAATTCCTCAGCATGAGAGTGAAATGAAAATTAACATGAATTTTTGGATTCAGACACTCTGTTGACTATTTACATAGAAAATAAGAGGAGTGAGGCTTTAGTATCTTGAACACCAACCATCAAGATTGGAAATTCTGAATTTACATCCTGTTCCTGATTTAGCCTTGTTAGGGGTCATGTCAAATATCAGTTGATCTTCCCTTGCACTAGATAAATCTATAACTTATAAATGAGCAGGTGAGCTGTACAGATGGAGGGAGTTGTCACACTGGAAGTTTCCATTAACCATAAAATCACTGGTCCAAACTAAATCAAATCAAGCCAAGTTAATAAACAGCTATTATCTATTTACTATGTGTCAATATAGATAATAGCTGTTTATTTTGCTAAGTTTTGGGTATATAAAGAAAGTTTTATTCTCACCCCCCAAAAAATGAAGCTTTTTTTTCTCTCCCCACGCTCAAAGAGCTCATAGTTTAATAAGGGAGATAATATGCAAAGAACCATATAAAAATAAGATATATACAGTTTAAATGGGAAATAATAAAAAAAAATGTAAGAACTCTAGCATTGGGGGGGGGGGATAAGGACCACAAATGAAAACAACAGATGAATAATTCCATTAGAAATTTGTTTTTCCATCCTATATACCGCAGCCCAGAGACAGCCTGCCTAAAATAGTTTAACCTCACATCATGTGGCTTTTATCCAATTTGGTCTTTTTTTTCTCAACCAATTCACTCTATTAATATGGAAATAAATGGACTAACAATATTGTCAAAGAAAATGGCTAAGAATATGCTGCATAGTGTACATGACAAAAATAAGTATGCCCCAGCAAGATTTATAGAGAATAAGAATATATGTATATACATACATAAATATGTATATATATATATATATATACATACATACATACACACATACATATATGTTGCTATGTGCAGCTTATCTAATCCTTACCTGGAAAGATTTGATGCAGTCCTAGGAGTCACAACCTAAAGAACAGCTTCTTTTTTTAGGCAAACAGCTTAGGGCATTGTTCTTTAATAATCTAAACACTAATTACCTGTGCTTCTGCCAAAAAAAAAAGAGCTATTCTCAGTTGTTTGTATAAAGTGAATGTGCTCCCAAAATGGAATGGAGATGTTAACTTTGATTGTTCTATATGTTCTATGTATTTATCTCTGGAATACTTCCCATTCTTCCCCAATAGAATTTCTACCTTAAATAAAGTAGGAAATATAGTAGGAAAAGGGACTATAAGACTGATCTTTCTGTTCTCAGAGAGAGGAGTACTGGATTAGAATTTTTATCTATCTTTTCCCTATGTATTTCTAATCTAAAGCATGATTGGCACAGAACAAAAAAAACTGCTTTCCTGGATGCCTTTTCATGATGTGAGTATCCCAACTCACTGTACTCCTGAGCTTGATCCCTTCACACTATGTACTGATTACAAAAAATGTTATCACAAATAGCAAATGTTGATCAAGTCCATTCATTCAAACAAATAATTAGCAAAAAATAGAATAGAAATAAACAGAAATCAGAAAACATTTGAATATATTAAAAATAAAAAAGCAAGAATGAGTTCTATATCTAAGCTCAGCACAAGTGAAAGATTCCAATCTCACTTAAAGTGAAATTTCCTGAAGCAGGATATTGAGGATTTACTGAATCAGCTTCCTATACATGTCCAGAATAGTCTTTTTATCTTCCCAGTCCCAAAAAGCAGAATCATGTGTGTTTCTCTAAAAAAAAGAGATCCAGAAAGTTTCTTCTCCCCAAAGTTCTAACATCAACTCCATCACTATATATATATATATATATATATATGCATATATATACATATATATATACACATATATGTCAATGTGTCTGTATGTGTATGTGGTATGTGTGTATGTGCGTATTGCTTATCATTAGGAAAATTATATTTCCAGAGGATTATTTTTATTGTCAAATAAATATGGATGTTTTCATTGATCCATCTTGTTAAGATGTTATCTCTCATTGCAAGTTTTCTGTCAGAGACCAGAGACTAGATCATTATTTATCACAGTTGTTGTCAAGGAGATTATTGTCCAGTACCAAGTTGGAGTGGATGCCTCTGATGATTCCTTTAGTTCTGAGATTTTGTGATTTTTGTGACCTTAAAAAGGCTTATGTTTGGAAGCAGTACTTGTGATTTTTTAAAACTAGAATCATTTGCTCTATATTTTAATCTGCCAAAGTTAGTAAATAGCCAGTAGCTACAATTCTATTTACCCACTAACTTCAGTAAAAGATAAATAGCTTATGTAATTAATATAATATCATTTTAATTTATAACTGGAAAAATATCACCAGACACTAATTTCTTTAACTACTGAAATTTAATCAGTTCACAAAATTCTGGGATCTCAGAGTTGGAAGCAACTTCAGAAACCCTTGAGTCCTAATTCAATAAATATTTATTCATTTCTCAGTTTGCATAAAGCACTATTCAGTTCAAAGAGCTTTTTAGTCATTTAAAATCACTATTATTTTATCTTCAGAATTTTATAGTATAGCTAAAAATGATTCATATGCATGTGTATACAGAAATGTGTGTGTGTATATACTTTAACTATACATATATACACACATGTATACCTGGAAACATTGGGTAAATGATAATGAGAAACATATGGAGCCTATATATAGGAATATTATTACCAAAATAATTTAAAGCAGATTTATCACTTTAGAGAAATATGGTTTCACTCCAAAGTGACTCGATTTCATCAAATAACATTTAAGCGTTTTTACAGACTATGAGACAATATCTAATTTAGAATTACATGTAAAATTGGATTTGTAGCTTAATTAAAATTTATTCCTTTTACTGATATAAGGGGGGAAGAAATTTTTTTTAAAAATTCCAAAAAGAAAACCATATCTGGACAGAGGCAACTGTATATCAGGACCATATGTCAATATCATCTATTGTTTGGATTACAAGGAAGTGGCATTCTGAAATGTCAAAAAGCTGGATAATTCAAAGAGGTTTGTAAGAAAAGAAAGAGACAGAGGGTGACTAGTGGGAAAGAAGTAGGTCAAATGTGATGAAAGAGCAAAAGCTGATAGCGCTGTCAGAGGAAGCGAATAATAGAAGTTGGAGATGATAGCAGGAATGATGTGACTTGGAGATTAATGGAAGAGATTATGCAAAGGGCTTCATGTGGAGGTTCCTGAAGGAGCCTCAAAGAGCAAACTGAGGAGAAGGGTTATCAACACAGAGAACATAATGAAGTCCCTAGATAATGATGAAATTGGAAGAGTGAATCAGATGTAGAAAGATCATCTGAAGAATCTTAAAGAAGAGAAATCAGTTCTTTTCTACACTATAATGACATAGAATATAATGACAAATTTTCTCAAAATTCAATCCATAAGCATAAAATAGCTTGGTGCTGATGCATATGTAAGGTTAAACAATGAATCAGTGATCAATGTAAACATAGAAACTATTATTGATGATAGTTAAATATACCTTCAAAATCATTTCATCTCTAGTTTGAATGTTTTCAAACTTTTTTCTTCTGATTGCACAGTATTTTCACCACTAGGATTCATAGCAACTGAATGATGAAGTTGGCAATAGAACATACTTATACACATATAATTTCCACTCAATAAAAATAAGTTGTTTTGGTTGATTTTTGTGACTTTGAAGTCTGATATGCTGGTATTAGTGCAAACATTAATTTAGTAAGTTTTGTTATTTAGTGAATATTATTATTTACTTCATTATATATGTATCCTAGGTAAACTAAAAAATAGTGCCAAGCAAGTAAAAGATATTAAGGAAAGGTATTTGAACATTTTTATTTACCTGCAATATGACATCATTAAAATTTCATGGCAAAAGCAGGAAAACTCAACATACCCTTTTGGGAATTACCATTTTAGCTAGTAAATTGCTTTTTTTAAGGGAAAAAATAATGATTTTAGGGAGTAATATACTGTACATACTAATCTAGGATGTACCTGTTTTAGTTCATAGTATTTGTTCTTATAGTTTTCCTTAAGAGGTATTCTTCAGAGACACAAGTTGAACAGGAAAGTCTCTAACTCAAAGTCTTCAGAAATCCAATAAGAAGTGCTTGTCAAATTCTCATATATTTTGAACATTGGACTAGGCATTGAAAATATAAATACATGCAAAAAAGAAAGTCAGTCCCTGTAATCATCAGACAACATGAAAGAGAGAGTCAATAAACAGACAGGCAAGGGATGACAAAAGCCAGTCTGGGCCTATTCTCAAAATATAAGCTTTGGAAAATATAGTCTTAGAGAAGGGTACCAGTATAGAAGAATTTCCTCCATTAGGATCCCATCATAACTTTTATTCTTTTAAGTCAACTTCAGATTTTCCATTCCTTGGTCTCAAAATGATTTTGTCCTTTGAAAAATGGAGAAACTTTCTAGTTATAAAACTTCTTTCTTTGGCAGTGAGATAGGTTGGAGAATTATTATGGAATCATTACCTGGAAGTGATAAGATAATTAGATAAGATAAAAAGCCAGAAAAAATATATACTATAACAACATTGGTGAATAGTCATCCATCCTCTGTTCTAACCCTTTCAATGAAGTCAAAAGAATTATATGATGATGCATTCCATTTTTGACATGGCTTATCATACATAATTCATAATGAAAAGATCCTTCCCAGATACTTCATGAGGACATAGCCCTAAACCTAGCAGGGAACATTGGAAGTTATTTAATTTAATCCTCTTATTTTTACAGTTAAAGAAAATGAGATTGAGCTAAGTCAAATTTGAACACAGGACCTCTGATTTCCGAGTCAATTGTTCTTTCCCTGATTCTTTAATATTAATTGATTTTGGTTTGTTCCTTTTTCTTCTTCTTTTTTCCCTTCATTTCTTCCTTCTCTTTTTTTCTTCCATTCTTTCCTTAATCCTTTCCTTCCTCCATCCCTTCCATATATATTATGACAACTGGAAGCTATTTAAAAAAGTAATTGAAATCAAAGATAGATGAGAACAATTAATGAAGAATTAATTCTTGCAAAGAAAACAGAAACATGATTATAAGAATTATGTTCAAAAGGAACTTTTTGCCTACTTTTGTTTCTTCTTAATATTTTTAACTGTCTAGGATATTCATTAATATAGTATAGTCAGTTGTTAGATAATTGACCTTAGAATCAGGAAGGTTTGAGTTCAAACCCTAACTCTGATTCACTCTTGCTCTGAGACAATGGACCAGTCACAACCTTTCAAATATTTGAGGCATTTCTCTAAGAGGTGCCAATCTGTAGTGACAGAAGAGATTTCCTCCCCAGAAATTCCCTTACACCAATGAAACTACAAATCTTTACATTATCATAATCAAAATCATTATCATCATCATAGTTGTCATTATTATAATTGTTGTTATTTTCCCATTTTATTTTGAAAGAGTGCCTTCCCCGCGGATCACTGCTGGGCTATACCCACTAAAGGTGAAATGCAGAAATAAGATAATATTTGCCTTAGCTTTGCTAAAGCTATAACCTTAGAGCAAGAAATCCCTCATTCTTCTACATGTTCTATTAAATGAAAATTTATATATGATATGTATAAATATATATCATATATAATATATGAATGCATATTAATTGTTATTATTCAGTTGTTCAGTCATATCTAACTTATCATGTCTCTATAGACCACAGAATGCCAAAGCCTGTTCCACTATCTCCCAAAGTCTGTTCAAACTCATGTTCCTTTTTTTCCATGACATTATTCATCTCATCTTTGCCAATTCCTTTTCTTTTAGTCTTTAATCTTTCCCAACATCAGGTTTTTTTTTCCAATGAGTCCAATCTACTCATTATATACAGAAGTATTTAAGCTTCATCTTTAGTATTTGCACTTCAAGTGAATAGTCTGAAATAATTTCTTTAAGTTTTGAATGATTTGATCTTCTCACTGTCTAAGGGATTTTCAAAAGTCTTTTCTAGAAGCCAAAATATGAAAGTGTAGATTTCTGTGGGACTCAGCTTTCCTCAATGTCCAATTCTCACAATCACACATTGCTATTGGAAAAAAAAGAGGTTTGACTATATGAATCTTTGTTGGTAATGTTATTTTTGCTTTTTATTTAGCTTGTCCAGATTTGCCATAGCTTTAGTTTCAAGAAGCAAGCACTTTTTTTTTAATGTCATGGCTACATTTTCTGACTTTAGGGATCTTTAATCCAAAAATGTAAAATGTGAAACTGCATTCATTTCTCCTCCTTCTTTTGTCTGGAAGTGATGAACCAATTATCATGATCTTAGAGTTTTGTTGTTGTTTCTTGTTGAACTTCAAGCCAGCTTTTATACTCTCCTTTTTAACAGTTGGATCAAGAAGTTTCTTAATTCCTCTTCATTTTTTTTACAACCAGTGTTATTATTTGCATATTTGAGATTGTGGATATTTCTCCCAGAAACATTAACTCCAGTTTTTTTTTAAGTTAATCCAGGCTTTTTTTTTCATGATGCACCCTATCTAGAAGTTGAATAAATAAGGTGACCAAACAACATATAGCCTAGCCATACTCCTTTTCCGATTTTAAGCCAATCAGTTATTCCATCCTCTGTTTTAATTGTTGTATCTTGGCCTGCATAAAAGATCTTTAGGAGACAAAAATAAGATGATCTGGTATGAATATCTCTTCGATGAATTGACATATTTTATGGTGATTTACAAAAAATTGTAGTCAGTGAAGCAAAGGTAGATTTTTTTTCATGGAACTTGCTAACTTTTTCCACAGTCCATCAAATATTGACAATTTGGTTTTTAGTCCCACTGTCTCTTTTAAAACCAGTTTGTTTTGGTAATTCTTGGTTAACATATTACTAAGGCCTCACTTACAGAATCTTAAAGACAACCTTACTTGAAAATAAAATGAATGCAATTGTTAAGTAATTTGAACATTTTTTGACATTGTCCTATTTTAGGATTGGGATGTAAAATATCGTTTACAATTCAATGGTTCCTGTTGAGTTCTCCAAATATGCTGGCATATTGAGTGTAACATTTTAATAGCATTATTCATTTTTTGTATTTAAATAGCTCAGCTGGAATTCTGTTACTGCCACTATCCTTAACATGAACAAAAACTCCCTAAGTTTCACTTAATTTCATCTAATTCTAGATCAGTAATAATACCATTGTGATTATGGGTGATGTTGAGGATTTTCTTGTAGAGTTTTTCTGTATATATATGTGCCACCTGTTCTTAATTCCTTTTGCTTCTGTTAAATCTCTGCTATTTTTGTCTTTAGTCACGTCCATTTTTACAGGAAATATATCTCTAATTTTCTTGAAGAGATCTCTTGTTTTCCCCATTGTATTGTCTTCTCCTCCTCCCCCCCTCCTCCTCCTCCACTCCTCCTCCTCTTCACATTGGTCATTTTAAAAAAACATATCTTTCCTTACTCTTTGCAATTCTACATTCATTTGGGTACATCTTTCCTCTTCTCCTTTCCCTTTCATTTTCCTTCTGTCCTCAGGTACTTGTAAAACTTCATCAGACAACCATTTAGGCTTCAAGATCTTCTTTGTCTTTGGAATTTTTATTGCATAGTTGCTGTCACCTGTCCAATATTGTGAAAATCTGTCTAAAGTTCTTCAGGCATTCTATCAAGCTGAATCTATTAAATCTATTCATCACCTCTATTTAGTATTCATAAGGGATGCCATTTAGGTCATATTTATTCCCGCTGATGGTTTCCCTACTTTAAGTCTGAATTTTGCAATAAGAATCTGATAATCTAAATTATTTTCTGCTCCAGGTTCTATTATAAATAAATAAATAAATATATATATATATGTAATATCTCCACTTTTGGCTGAAAAATATCTAATCAGTCTGATTTTGATCTTGACCATCTGGTGATGCCCATATATAGAATCACCATTTAGGTTGTTGAAAAAGAGTATTTACTATGAGCAGTGAGTTATCATGACAAAACTCTATCAGTCTCTGTTATGCTGCATTATACTCCAAGATCAAACTTGTCTGTTGTTCCAATTATCTTTTGGCATCCTACTTTACCATTACAACCCTCTATGATAAATGTGACATTTTTAATGCCATTTCTAGAAGATGGCAACCATAAAAATGATTAACTTTTTCTTCTTCAACACCAGTTCTTGGAGCATAGACATGTATTTCTGTGATATTGAACACTTTGCCTTGGAATTAAACAGATATTATTCTGTCCTTTTTGAGATCACATCCCAATATGACTACGTTTTTTCACTCTTTTATTGACTATGAGGTTACTCCATTTTTTCTATGAGATTCTTGCTTACACTGTACGTAGTGATCACCTAAATTAAATCCACCCATTCTCATCCATTTGAATTCACTGGCACCCAAGTTATTCATGTTTGATCTGTCTGCCTTCTATTTGACAACATTCACATTACCATAGATCATAAAATTTATATTCCAGGTTCTTCTGCAATAATGATCTTTTGTTACCAGAAACATCTGCAGCTGAGTTTGCTTTCAACTTTGTCCCCTACTATATCATTAGTACCAGAGCTACTAATAATTTTTCTCCATTCTTCCAAAATAGTGTATTGGATACTTTCTGACCTGAGGCGTCCACCTTCCAGTGCTATATCTTTTATCATTTTGATACTGTCCATAGGGTTTTCTTGGCAAAGATACTAGAGTGGTTTGGCATTTCTTTCTTTAGTGGAACATCTTTTGTCAGAAATCTCCAAGTGATATGTCCTCCTGGGATAACTCTGCATGGCATAGATTCTAGTTTAATAAAATTAGGCAGTCCCCTCTGACATAACAGGACAGTGATCTATGAGAGAATGCATATGTATATTTCACCCTCCATTCTGCAGTTATCTATGAAATTGTTCTAATTGTTTTTTTTGCTTAGAGAAAAAGAGATATAGGAAAAGGGTCCATTCTTGAATATCTTCAGAAGTGTAACTTGATTGCCTCTCTGCAACCAAAGAACAAGTTGCAAAAAAGAAATCAAGTTTGTAGTTTCTTTGGTCATTGTAAAATAGCTTTTATTACTTTCAAACTTCCTTTCTAGGTCTATGCGGCCCTCAGCTACAATAAGATTTTTGGTCTTTTAATGTTTTCTCTTTTAACCTTTACTTTAAATGTCATGAGCACCACATTATCAGTTGTCCTTCCTACCATTGGCAAGCTGATATAACAATGACTAAAAGGAAATAGAGTGCTTTGTGAGGAAAAGAGGTAGCTGACATTAGTAGTCTAGGGTATCATAACACTCCCAGAGTTTTCACTTGGGATGCCTTTGAAAATGATTTTGAAGCATTATTCAATGTCTTTCTGTTCCTTTCCTTTCCTTTTACAATGCCCATTTCATCGATTAACTGTAGCCTATGTGACAGAGAATTAACTTGATATTTTTGAACAAAATGACTTCAAATTGGAGAGGCAGGTCGTGCCCCTCATTTTTTTTCCTGTTTTTGTAGAGATTCAAGTAAAGTAGGCCCAATTTAATTAAAAGAATAATGCATGAACAGAGAATGATATTTCTGATCATAGGTTATAATCAATGAAACAGTTTTATCATGATATCATTTGCTTTCTGAGGTGGGAAAAGGTTATAAAAAATTGATATGTATTATCTATTTTATTAGCTTATTTGAAATCTTTAGTAATTAAGGCCCCAGATAATTTGCAAAACAGAAATATAGTTCTCTCATAATAGAATATTACAAAAAGTATTTACATACACTCAGAAATTTTACTGAATTAAACTGTTTCTATTGAAGTCATACCAAGTAATTAAAAGATGACAATATAAATGATTAGAGGGAGGAGACAATGATTGCTTACTTAGTAAATTTAAAATTTACTCACAGACAGCATCTTAATAAATTTTATTTTCTTTAATTTTGAAAAAGGACCTTAAGTATATAAAGATATTGAAAAAGAAAAAATCGGGGCTCCTGTACATTAAAACTGAAATCATTATAACCCATTGTATGAGATTCACTGAAAAGTATGCTACAAAATAATAATAGCCACAATGAAAATTTCCAAGTCAGTGGAGGATTTGATCTAAGCATAAAATTCAGGAGCATTCAATGCAGTGTTGGTTTTACAAGATCAAATTCACTCTCAGAATTCACTTTTATAAATTTGGCTTATATAGGACTAATGGCTCGTTCTTTTGATAATAAATAATTAGTAATGAGCTTAATCAATATTATCTGGTTATAGGAACAAGGTAAAATTTTAATGGTAAACATGGGGAATAAAGAAGTTATTTAGGCAATGTTTCAAACCTTTGGTTTTGTGTTTGTTTGTGTGTTTGTGTGTGTGTGTGTGTGTGTGTGTGTGTGTGTGTGTGATTCTAGGTTAACAGAATCAAGATGGTAAATAACAGTCAGTTACTTATTTAGCTTTCCCAAATTGCTTTCCAGGTACTTTATATAATGCTTCAAAAATAATTCTGGATTGACAGAATCCACAAAACAATCAGGAGAAACAATTTTGTAGTTCATGACAACTTAGAAATTTGGCAGGAAAAAAAATCTGTTGTATTCAAGTTATAATGGTTACAGCGCAGACTTCCCCAGAATAGGGAAGCAAGCAATAGGCCTTGAGGATGATTGAATAAGAGGCTATAGTAGATGCATCCAAAGTTCTCAGCTCACAGAGTATAAGGGGGTCAGACAACTGATCAGAAGGAGATTATGAGGACCTCTTTGCAGGCATTGGATATAGAACTCTATTGTATTTCTTATGTGTGCTGCATCACAGTCCTGGATCCCAGTCCTAGAGTGAGAAGAAAGGCTTGCATACCAGAGCTTGCAGCCACAGGGAAACAAGGACACATTTCTGAGATGCAAAAGAGTTCTTGTGATCACATACAAACAAGAATATAGGCCAGGAGGGCAGTGACCACAATGATTTTTAGATCTTACCACTTTGGCAGAACTAAAAACTTACAAACTCTGAAAGAAACAGCAAAAAGGCCTGAATTGAGAAAAAGAAGGATCAGACTCCACTTTAATTCAGAGTTAAGAGAAAAGAAATGCTGAGTAGTGAGTAAACAATAACAAGAACAAGAGAATCTGGACAAATACTGGAAACGGAATTTCAAAATACAAAGAAAGAAGACAGAAATTCAAAATTGCCACACCGAAAGTCTTGAAGAAAGTATGAATTTGCCTCAGGTCCAAAGAGAAATTCTGGGAAAAAACTCAAATGACTTTTAAAAAATCAAAATAAGATAATTAGATAAAATTGTGAGAAAATAATAGTGATGTAAGAAAATCACAACAAAGTAAAAATCTTGATAAAATAGGCAAAAAAAATTACTGAAGAAAATAACATTTCAAACTGCAGAATAAATCAAATGGTAAAAGAAACACAAAAATCCACTGAAGAGAAGAAGACCTCAAAAAGCAGAACTGACCTAATGGAAAAAGGAACAAATCTTCACTAAAGAACAGAACTTATAAAGAAAAATTGGGAAAATGAAAAAATAATTACAAAGACTCACTAAATAATTATTTAAAAAATAAAATTGGTAAGTAAAGGCTAACAATTTTATGAGAAATCAAGAAAGAAAAAACAAAACCAAAAGAATAAAAATATAGAAGATAATAAGAAGTATCTCATTAGAAAAACAACTGACATGGAAATTATATCCAGGAGAGATAATTTAATAATCATTGGACTGGGGGGAGTTAGGTGACACAGTGAATAGACTGCAGGCCTGGAGTCAGGAACATCTGAGTTCAAATCTGGCCTCAGCCACTTAATAATTGCCTAGTTGTGTCACCTTGGGCAAGTCACTTAACTCTATTGTTTTAGATAAGTAAAATTTTAAAAAAATCACTGGACTGCTTGAAAATCATGATTTAAAAAAAATAGCCTAGACATCATTTTTTCTGGATCCTCAAGGCCCAAGGCAAATTGACCTAATATTCTAGAACCAGAAGTTTATAAAAAAAATGAAAGAATCCACCAATCACTTCCTGAAAGTAATCCAAAACTAAAAACTCACAATATTATAGCCAAATTTCAGAGTTCCCAGTCAAGAAGAAAGCATCAAAAAAAAAAAAAAAAGAAGCAATTTGACTTCTGGGCAAGATGGCAGAGAGAAGACAGGCAATGTACTAAGTTCTCCTGGCTTTCCCTCAGAACTAATAGGTATCAAATCTCTTAGCAGAAATTTGATCGACAAACTCCACAAAAAGAAGCAAGGAGAAGAACATTTAACAATAAGGTTTGTCTCTGGAGGTCATGGCTGAGGTGGGGGCGGAAAACAGAGAGCTAGCGGTGATGGGGTGAGATCTGGACTAACCTAAGATCAACCAAGCTTTAGCTGTTGGAGTCAAGGTCTGGGGAGCTCCTGCAGGGCTGGAGGGTGAGTTCCAGGACAGAGCATGGCAGAGTGCGGCTGGATATCAATCACCTGAGTTCAGCTCATCTGGATAACTACAGGCTCCTTATTTTCATTTTAGAGAATGTTCCCAGAACAAATATAGTAACAGCCTCCCACCCCTACCCACCAGGCTCAGGCTACCTCAGCTGAATAGAAAGATTAACTATCTTGCCCCATAGCACAACCTACATTGTTCAAGGATAACAGTATCCAGAAGAACCACCCACTCTCTCCAGGTCTAGTGAGAGGGTCGCAGACACTCCAGAGAAAGCAACCAGCATCCTCTATTGGCCCTCCCAATTGGAGTTACCAAGCCATGTGATCAAAACTTCTTGCACCCCTTACTGGTCGGCTCACTTGGAGTTACTAAACCCAATGATCAAAGCCTCTAGGGACCTCAAAACCAAAAGTTGGTGAACCAAAACCCTCCCCAACACAGGATCTTAAGGAAATGAAGAAAAGTCAGCAGAAAGTGGAGTCCATAGAAAATTGCCTTGGAGGCAAAGACCCTAACTCAGTGAGACCTAGAACTTCTAAGGAGAATATGAATTGGACTCCAGCCCAGAAAGACTTTCTTGAAGAAATCAGGAAGGAGTTTAAAAATGAAATGGAAAATTTGGGAGACAAAATTAACCCTTGCACCAAGAAAACAAATCCTTGGAAAAATACAATTGGACAAATGCAAAAAGAAAATAATTCTCTCAAAACCTCAATTGGTCAAATGAAAAAAGAAAATAGTTCTCTAGAAACCTCCTTCAAACTCCTTCAAACTTTGGAAAACTCCTTCAAAAAGATATTGACCATTTTGTGCACAAAAGGAAAACTCCTTCAAAAAGATATTGACCATTATCCAACATTTCTGGAGAGCAATTTGGAATTAAACCCAAAGGGCAGCAAAAAATCTGTATAGTCCTTTGATCCAGCAATATCACTACTGGGTCTATACTCTGAAGAGATTATGAAAAGGGGTAAAAATATCACTTATACAAAAATATTCATAACAACCCTGTTTGTGGTGGCAAAGAGGTGGAAATTGAGTGAATGTTGATCAATTGGGGAACTGCTTAATAAACTGTGGTATATGTATGTGATGGAACACTATTGTTCTATTAGAAACCAGGAAGGATGATAATTCAGGGAAGCCTGGAGAGATTTGCATGAATTGTTGCTGAGTGAGATAAACAGAACCAGAAAAACACCATACACCCTAACAGCAATATGGAGGCGATGATCAAACTTGATGTGCTCATTCATTCCATCAGTGCAACAATCAGGGGCAATTTTGAGGTATCTGTGATGAAGAATACCATCTGTAAGGGGAAGCTAGGTGGCTCAGTGGAAAGAGCACTGGCCCTGGAGTCAGAAGTACCTGAGTTCAAATCCAACCTCAGACACTTAATAATTACCTAGTTGTGCAGCCTTGGGCAAGACACTTAACCCCATTTCCTTTGTAAAAACTAAAAAAAAAAAAAAGAAATACCATCTGTATCCAGAGAAAGCATTTTGGAGTTTGAACAAAGACCAAAGACTATAACCTGAAATTTAAAAAAAAAAAAGTAATCTTATGTAATTTGGCTATCTCTTATATTTTATTTTTTTTCCTTAAGGATATTTCTCTCTCATCACATTCAAGTTAGATCAATGTATACAGAAACAATGTAAAGACTAACAGACTTGCCTTCTGTAGGGAGTGGGAGGGAGGGAAGGGAGATTAGGGAAAAAAACTGTAAAATTCAAAAACAATAAATAAATTTTAAAAATATATTATTGACCATTTGGAAAAGGAATTGCAAAAGCTAAATGAATAAAATTCTTCTCCAAAAAATGAATGAAGTCTGTGAAAACTAATGACTACATGAGACAACAAGAATCTGTTAAACAAAACCAAAAAAAATCAAAAAAAGAGAAGAAAATATAAAATATCGACAAAGTCACTACCCTCAAGAACTGATCTAGAAAGACAACTTAATAATCATTGGGCTCCTTGAAAATATTGAAGAGAAAAAAAGCCTGGACTCAATATTACAGGATTTAGTGATGGAATATTGTCCTGAAATCATGGAACCAGAGTGCAAAATAATTATTAAAAGAATATATCAATCCCCTCTGGAAAAGGATCCTAAAACGAAAGCACCAAGGAACATTGTGGCCAAACTCCAGAACTATCAGATAAAAGAGAAAAGCCTGCAAGCTGACAGAAAGAAACAATTTAGATACCAAGGAGCCACAGTACACAAGACCTGGCTGCATCAACATTAAGGGACTGATGGGATTGAATGCAATATTCCAAAGAACAAGGAAAACTGGAATGAAGCCAAGAATTCACTATCCAATAAAACTGAGATTTCTCTTCCAGGGGAAAAGATGAACATTTAATGAAATAGGAGATTTGCAAGGTTTTCTGATGAAAAGACCAGGGCTAAATAGAAAATTTGGACTTCAAACAGGAGACTCAAGAGACACATGAAAAGTTAAAAGAAAAAAAAGAGGTAAAAAAACTGCTATCCAATAAGATGAAAATGGCTCTATCCTCATCTGGGAGAAAGCCTCTCATAACTCTGTTGAATTATAACTCTATTAGAGAATATACTTAGCCAGATATAATGGACACTCATGTCTTAACTGTGTCTCTGATAGGAAAATCTAAAAACAATGTCTCCTTAAAAAAGAGAGACAGTAAAGAGACAGGAAGATGGAGGAGACTGAATGGGGTAAATCTCATTACATAAAGAGGTATAAAGGCCCTATTGTAATAGAGGGGAAGAAAGAAGGAAGTGAGAATCCTCTGACTCTAACTCTCATCAGATTTGACTTAAAGTTAACATACATATATACACTCAGTAAAGAAACTTATCTAACCTGTCAAGTATTAAAAAGGGAAAGGGGGGAGAGGAAAAGAGGAACTAACAGAAGGAAAGGTAGGGAGAAGGTAAAAGGGAAAGAAAGCAGGAGTTGGATATGGAGGCAAACACACTGAAGGTTGTGATATTCAGAAACAAAATACTGATGAATATGGATAAAGGGGAAATACAAAGAGAGGGAAGATAGCAAGTAGGACAATAAAAAGTTAGTAATTATAACATTGAATGTCAGTGGGATGAACTCTCCCATAAAAAGTAAGCAAATAGCAGAGTGGATTAAAAACAAGAATCCTACAATATGCTATGTACAAGACTCATTTGAAGCAGAGAGAGACACATATAGAGTAAAGGTAAAGTTGGAGCAAAATCTGTTTTGCTTCAGCTGAAGTGAAAAATGCAGGGGTAGCAATCCTTCTCTCAGACAAAGAAGCTACAAAAGTAGATCTCATTAAAAGAGATAAGTAAGGAAACTATAGACTCCTAAAAGGTACCATAGACAATGAAGTAATCACAAAACTAACTATGAATGCACCAAGTGGTATAATATACAAATTCTTAGAGGAGAAGTTGAATTAATTACAGGAAGACATAGACAGCAAAACTCTACTAGTAGGAGACCTAAATTAATAAAATCAAAAGCAAGAAAACTATTGAATTAATAAATAAAACCAAGTGTTTGTTTAATTAAAAGAACAATAAAATTGATAAACTTCTGGTTAATTTGTTTAAAAAAAAGAAAGAAGAAAACCAAACTGCGAGTATCATAAATGAAAAAAATGTGAACTCACCACCAATGAAGAAGAAATTAAAGTAATAAATCAGGATTATTGTGCCAATTGTATGTCAATAAATTTGATAATATAGATGAATATTTACAAAAGTATAAGTTGTTCAGGTTAAATGAAGAAGAAATTAAATACCTAAATAACCCTATCTGAAAATAGAAATTCAATAAGCCATTATTGAAATTGCTAAGAAAAAATCTCCAGGGCCAGATGGATTCACAAGTAAATTCTATCAAACATTTAAAATTGGTTCCAATTCTATATAAACTCTTTGGAAAAATAGGTGAAGATGGAACACTGTCAAAGTCTTTCTATGATTCCAATATGGAGCTCATATCTAAACCAGGAAGAGTCAAGACAGAAAAAAATCTATAGACCTATCTCCCTGATGAATATAGAACCAAAAATCTTAAATGAAATCTTAGGAAAATGATTACAGTAAGTTATCACTAGAATACTACATAATAACTAAGATCTGTCCCAGGAATGCAGGGTTGGTTCAATATTAGGAAAACTGTTAGTATAATTAACTATATCAATAACAAACCCATCAAAAATCATATGATTATATCAATACATGCTGAAAAAGCATTTGACAAAATACAGCACCCATTCCTAGTAAAAACACTAGATAACATAGGAATAAACTGATTGTTCCTTAGATTAATAAGATTAATAAGTAGTATCTATCTGAAACCATCAACAAGCACTATTTTAGATAGGGATAGGCTAGAGGTATTCCCAATAAGATAAGGAGTGAATAAAAGGATGCCCATTATCACCACTACCATTCAATATTGTATTAGAAATATTAGCTTCAGAAATAAAAGAAGAAAAAGAAATTGAAGGAATTAGAATTGGAAAGAGACAAATCTCTCACTCTGCAGATTACCTGATGGTATACCAAGAGAATCCTAAAAAATCACCAAAGAAAACCTACTAGAAATATTTAGCAACTTTAGCAAAGTTTCAGATTATAAAATAAACCCTCATAAATCCTCAATATTTCTATATATGACTAGCAAGATACAGGATAAAGAGAAATCCCATTCAAAGAAACTTCAGACAATATAAAATGCTTGGGATTCTACCTGCCAAGGCAGACTCAGAAACTTTTTCTCTTCAGAAACTTTTTGAAAACAATTACAAAACACTTCTCACACAAATAAAATCAGATTTAAATAACTGGACAAATATGAACTGCTCATGGACAGGCCAAGTTAATATAATAAAAATCTCAATTCTACCTAAATTAACCTACTTATTTAGTGCCCTACCAATCAAAATTTCAAAAAATTACTTTAATAAGATAGAAAAAATTGTAAATAAATTCATATGGAGAAATAAAAATTCAAGAATTTCCAGAGATTTAATGAGAAAGTGGAAAAGAAGGTGGCTTAGCCTTACAAGATGTAAAATAATTTTATAAAGCATCACTCAGCAAAACTGCTTGGTATTGGCTAAGAAATAGAGTGATGGATTAATAGAATAGACAAAGTTCAATAGCAGGAAATGATTACAATAATCTGTTGTTTGATAAACCTAAAGAGTCCAGCTATTGGGATAAAAACTCTCTCTTTGATAAAAAACTGTTGGGAAAATTGGAATTTAGTATGGCAGAAACTTGGATTAGACCAACACCCTATAGAAAGATAAGAGCAAAATGGAAACAGGATACAGACATAAAATGATAATATAAGCAAATTAGAAGATCAAGTTACCTGTCTGATCTATGGAAAGGGAAGCAGTTTATGACCAAGGAAGAGATGGAGAACATCATTAAAACTCACTAGATAATTTTGATTGCATTACAATAAAAAACTTATGCACAGTCAAAACCACTGTAACCATGATCAAAAGAAATATAGTAAATTGGGAAAATTTGGAAACAATTTTTATAACTAGCATTTCTGACAAACAACTCAATTCTAAAATATACAGCAAATTGAGTCAAATTTTTAAAGAAACAAGCCATTCCCCAATAGATAAATGGTGAAAGGATAAGCAGAGGCAATTTATATAAGAGGAAATCAAAGCAAATCTTAGTCATATGAATAATTGCTCTAAATTATTACTTATTAGAAAAATGCAAGCCTGGAAGGATTTGAATGAACTGATGCTGTGTGAGACGAGCAGAACCAGAAAAACACTGTACACCCTAACAGCAAAATGGAGTTGATGATCAATCTTAATGAAATTACTCATTCCATCAGTACAACAATCAGGGACAATTTGGGGGTATCTGTGATGAAGAACACCATCTGTATCCAGAGAAAGAATTGTGGAGTTTGAACAAAGACCAAAGACTACTAAATAAAATAAAATAAACTTTTCTTCTTTTCTTTTTTTTTTTAGATTTTTTTTTTCAAGGTAGTGGGGTTAAGTGGCTTGCCCAAGGCCACACGGCTAGGTAATTATTAAATGTCTGAAGTTGGATTTGAACCCAGGTACTCCTGACTCCAAGGCCAGTGCTCTATTCACTGTGCCACCTAGCTGCCCCTAAAATAAAGTTTTCTCATTACATAATTTTGCTATCTCTTTTATTTTCTTTTTTCCCTTAAAGATATGATTTCTCTCTCTCAACACATTCAATTCAGATCAATGTATAGCATGGAAACAACGTAAAACTAACAGACTGGAGCCTTCTGTGGGGGAATGGTTGGAGAGAAGCAAGATGGGGGTAAATTGTAAGATTCAAAAATAAATAAATTTGGGGCGGCTAGCTGGCGTAGTGGATAAAGCACTAGCCTTGCAGTCAGGAGTACCTGGGTTCAAATCCAGTCTCATACACTTAATAATTACCTAGCCGTGTGGCCTTGGGCAAGCCACTTAATCCCATTTGCCTTGCCAAAAAAAAATTAATTAATTGATTAATTAGTTGATTTGGAAAAAGTAATAAAAAAAGAAGCAATTCAAATATTGAGCTACAGGCAGGATTACACAGAATTTAGCAACTTCTTCCTTAAAGGATTGGGGGCTTGGAATATGATGTCTAGAGAGCAAAGGGGATAGGAAAATTAAAAAATCAAGAATCAAATATATAGCAAAACTTATTACAATACTTCAGGGAGAAAAATGAATATTCAATGAAATAGAAGACATTTAAGTATTTTCCCAATAGATATTTTATTTTATTTTTCCAATTCCATGTTATGAAAATTTTGCAACATTCATCCTCATCCAAATCCACATTTATAAATTACATAATTTCCTTCCCACTCCCCTTCCCCAGGCTCATGAATAATGTACGTATAAATTTGTATTTAACATATTTACAGATTAGTAATTTTGCATATTAGGAATTAGGACTAAGGGAAAAGAAAGAAAACCATGAGTTAGGAGGAAAAACCTAGAGAATTTTTAAAAAATTAACATGGTGCTAATTCAGATTATCTACTTTTTGGTTTTTGTTTTGTTTTGTTTTTTCTTCATCTGGATGTGGATTACATTAACCATAAACAACAAATCTCCCAGGTTTGTCCTAGCTCTCTGAATTGTTGAGAGGAGCTACATGCATCAAACCTATAGCTATTTAAGTAATTTATTTCCTCTTCTTTTAATCTAGGCAATTTGCATAGATAGATAGATAGATAGATAGATAGATAGATAGATATAGATATTCATGCATTTCATTCAGCATTATCAAACATATTGACACAATTGGACAAAACTCCAAATACCTCTTTAATTTCATTCTCATTGCTGGTAATTTCATTTTTATTTTTGATACTGGTAATTTGTTTTTTTCTTTTCTTTTTCAAATTAAATTAACACAAGTTTTATCTATTTTATTGGGCTTTTTCATAAAACATTCAATTTTCCTAGATCGAAAGGATTTTTTTCAGTTTTATTAAGATCTCCTTTGATTATAAAAATTTTCTAATTTGTTATTTAAATGAGATTCTTTAATTTGCTCTTTTTTCTAGATTTTATAGCTGCAAACCCAATTCATAGATTTCTTCTTTCTCTGTTTTATTCATAAAGTCATTTAGAGATATAAAATTTCCCCTAAAAATACTTTGACTGCATCACACAAATTTTAGAAGGATGTTTCATTATTATCATTGTCTGGAATGAAATGATTGATTATTTCTATGATTTGTCGTTTGATTCACACATTCTTTAATGTCCCAGTTAATTTCTAGTTCATTTTTACATAGCCCTTTATTGCATGTAATTATTATTGCATCATGATCTGAAAAGTATGCTATTATTATTTCTACCTTCCTGTATTTGTTTGTTAAGGTTTTATTGGTATAGGTACCATGTACTGCAAAGAAAAAAATATATTCTTTTCTTTCCCCATTCAGTTTTCTCCAGAGGTCTATCATATCTAAGTTTTCTAATATTTTATTCACTTTCTTAATTTCCTTCTTGTTTATTTTCTGGATAGATTTATCTAGTTCTGAGAGAGGGAGGTTGAAGTCTCCATTATTATAGTTTTGCTGGCTATGTTTCCTTGCAATTCAATAAATTTCTCCTCTAAGAATTTGAATGCCATACAACTAGTTGCATATGAGTTTAATGCTATAAATCCATTGCTTATAGTATATTTTAAGAAGATGTAGTTTTGGGGCAGCTAGGTTGCACAGTGGTTAGAGCCCCAGCCCTGGAGTCAGGAGTACCTGAGTTCAATTCTGGCTTCAGACACTTAATGATTACCTAGCTGTGTGACCTTGGACAAGCCACTTAACCCCATTTGCCTTGAAAAAAATCTAAAAAACAAAAAAGATATAGTTTTCTTCCTATCCTTTTAATGAGATCTATTTTTGCTTTTAATTTGTGCAAGACTAGGATTGCTTCCCCTGATTTTTTTACTTCTGCTGAAGCATAATTTATTTTGCTCCACCTTTTACTTTTACCATACATGTATCTCCCTGCTTCAAATGTGTTCCTTGTAAACAACACATAGGATTCTAGTTTTGAATCCATTATGCTATCTACTTCCATTTTATAGGATAGTTCATCCCATTCACATTTATTTCCCTCCAGTTTACCTTGCCCATTTGTACTTTTCTCTTTCCTCTTATTCTTCTTCAATAATATTTTGCTCCCTTTCCCCTTTCTTTTTTTCCATTTTCTTATAAATTTTAGCTTGAAGTTTATTTTCATTTACACTTTCACCTTCCCTTTTTATCAATTCCTTCTTCCCTTTTCTTTTCCTTTCTGCTTCTATTCCCTATAGGGCAGGATAGATTTTTAAACTCTTGGGAATGTATGTTATTCCCACTCTGCACCAAATCTACTTAATAGGATTTACTCAGTTTTCATACCCTCCCTTCTTTCCCTTTATTATAATCAATATTTGTAGTTCTTCACCTGGTACTGTTTATTCACTGCTGCCTAGTATAGTTCTTTTAATATTTCTTATTGTTTTAAACTTGCCTTGCATTTGCATCTCCTTTATCAAAATGAACTCCTTCTATCTGATCTACTAGAAGTATTTTCTCAAAGGTGACTGATTGATGGATTGACTGATAAGCAACATTACCTCATAGCCACTAAGTACTCTCCCCTCTTCTCTCTCATTATACATACATTTCTCAAAAGTTTTGAATCACATCCAATATTATAATCACTTTATATATACTCCTTTTTTCACATGCCTTCCATAGACACATAATCTTCATGCGCCAAAGCATCATGTAAGCCAAATTATTTCATGAACTATTTGTACCACCCATCCCCGAAGCATACTTTCTCCAATTATAACCAAAGTATCAAGCAAAGCACATCTCTTCAAGATGTTTTAATGTCCAGTCCCTTTAAATATACTCTCTCCATCTGTCTCTAAAATACTAAAAACATTGCCCCATAGCTCTCCCCAACCAAAATATAAGGTGCACTCTCTCCCACTGTCCCTTTAGCATCTCAAACATAGTACTAAAATACTTGTTAGCTAAAATATGGATTGAAATATGATCACTTCCTAATATCTATGTCAATTCCTTCTAAATATGGTCCCATCCTCTGCCCTTATCGTCTTACAAACCTCTAAATATTTAGTAATGTAAAGTCACTTCTGATTTAATTATGTATAGAAGCTTTATTTACTCTAAGTATTGGGAAACCCTGAAGGTCTCTCTGAAGAAGGTAAGGGAGATAATAGCAGAGGACTACTCAGCATTGGGTACTCTCACCAGAAAAAATGCTGAGCTCTATGAACAAGACAGAATTGAAGTAACTCAAAGAAACATGAGATCCATAAGTTTAGAGTAACCACCTCAGACATTCATTATTTGTACCCAAACTGTGGTAGAGCATTCTGAGCTCATATTATTCTGATCAGCTGCAGTTGGATACAATGTAATTTGTCTCAAACATAGTCTTATTTAATGATGAAGGACAAGAACCATTCATACCCATAGACTCTAAATACAAACTCTTCAACAATGTTCAACACTTTTAACTATTTTCCCTTTTAAGGTTGTATACAATTAATTGCTCTTGACTAAGATTTGTTTTTATACCATTCCATTTACCTTTTTATTCATCTCTTGAGTCTTGTACTCAAAGACTGAATTCTTTGTTCAACTCTGGTCTTTTTATCAGGAAATTTTTAGAAGTCCTCTCATTTCATTGAACATCTATGTTTTCCCCTGACAGAATTTGCTGGATTTTTCAGAGAAGTAAATTCTTGGTTGTAGTCCAAAGTCTTTTACCCCCAAAATGTCATATTCCAGGCCTTCTGATCCTTTAATGTTGAAGTTTATAAGCCCTGTGTAATTCTGATTCTGTTTCCTTTGTATTTAAATTGCTTCACGTCCACTTCTTGCAGTATTTTTTTCCTTTATTTGAGAATTCTGAAATTTGATTATGATAGTCCTTGAAGTTTTTATCCTGGAATCTCTTTCTGGAGGGTTTCTGTGAATTCTTTAATTTTTTTTTTCTTCTGAATCTAGTATACTTGAAAAATATTCTGAATGACATTTTCAAGGCTCTTTTTTTTGATTCAGATCTTCTGAAAGACTGAAAATTTTTAAATTATGTCTCCTAGATATGTTTTTCTGGTCATTTGTTTTTCATAAAAGGTACTTACATTTTCTTCAATTTTTCCAGTTTTTTGACTTTGTTTGATGGAATCTTAATGTCTCATAGATTCATTGGTTTCTGTTTGCCCAATTCTAAAAGTATCATGAGGTTCTCCACAAGGAGGGAAAACAAATAAATAAACAACAAGCTCAACTTTTTTTATATAGAGAAGAAATATTTTCTTGTTCACAATTATTTCCCACATATGAACTTCACTGTGAGGGAGCTTTCTATATTTGTGACCACTCTTCCCACAAACATTGTAAATTGTTTGTGAAGTTTACTCAGTGCTAATGGGAAGAATATTTTGCATCTATTAGTATTACCATGGTTTCTTAACAAATGAGTGGGATTTGAATTAATCATATATGTTGACTTATTTTAATAATATTATCTTTAATAAAGCCAAATTCACTATGAAAATTCATGGAGGCTCAGACCAATAGACTATATGTATAACTTCAGTAATCAGTAAGTAGCTCTTTGATTTCATTGTGGGTTGAGGGTAAAAAAGTTCCCAATTTGGTGAAAAGTCACATTCCATTGAATATTGAAGAAAAAATTTGGAGAATGTTATATTTGAAGAAAAGACATGCTTTCAGATATGCTACTTAGTCATCATGTACACAACATGTATAACAATTAAATAGCATACCATGAAATAAAATGGAAATCATTCACCTGGATGGTTCTCAGAATGAACAGGACACAATATGTTTCTGTTCTTTGTAAATAAATTGCAATTGAGTACAAAGGAAGCTCATTGCCATTCTTTGAAACTCTTGATATTTAAAAACTAATGATTCAAATATCACAGGAAGAACATGTAATTTTTCATATTTTGAAAATTATTTTTAGAAATAAAACAAGTCCAGATTTTTTCCAGCAACACTACCAGCATCCTTTGTCAGAGGCTTATGTCCTTGCCAAAATGGAATGAGAGAAGGGTTCCTGACTCCAAACATAAAACCAACTTGATCCCAGGCTTAAATATTCAGTCACATAAACATATAGCACCCTCATTATGAGAGGGGTACCTAAGTTGAGAGTTCCTGATCTTATATTTCTGAATAGAGGAGAGAATATTTGTTTACTAATATGATCTTAGAATTAAGTTAGCTAGTAAAGACCCTCAATCCACATTCATACCACATTTGGTCTGATTATTTGGCAATGAGTGTACCCTACCCCTCATATCTTGGGATTTACACAGTTTAGTCAGATGTATGTGACTCTCCTGTTAATAGAGATTTACTTTAGTGAAGCTTCATTTTAGTGAAGAAACTTGAAAGGTAGGATAAATAAAATGGAATAGTTTATCTGATCCTATAAGAGATCTGTAATTCATATAGCACTGGGAACTTTCTGAATTATATTATGATCCTAGATAATATCCATCAATTTTGATGAGTAAATTAACTTATGAAGAATCTCATATTAAGATAGAGAATACATGTTTAAAAGGAGTGCAAGCCAATAATGAAAACTCTATAAAGGAGAATATCCCATGCATTCTCTGCCCTAAGTACTGAAAAGAACTTTAATCAAAATACTAAATTTAGCTATATTATCTTAGGTAAATCTTCCACCCCAAGCCTATTTTCCATTCTGTGAAATGAGACTATTGGCCTGAATGAGTTTAAAGTACCTGCTAATTCTAAGATCTTTTATTCCGATCAATCAAAAGTCAATCAAAAAAGGAGTGTAGTGCAATGGAAAGGGTGCTCAATCCTGAAATAGTAGACTTGTCTTGAATCATATGACTTGCTCGATGTGTGAATTTGTAAAAAAGAACTTAATGTCTAAACTGAGATAATTAAAATAATATTGGCATGCAACTTTACAACTTTATTTTAAAAAGTCCATAGAAACACTTTTTTTGCCCTAGAAAATAATTGGAAACAAAGTAGATGCTTTTCAGTAAATGAATCAAATTTTGGAAAGTGAATCTAATGATATATTATATTCATAAGGAAAAAAGTGTGAAGAATTCAGAGAACTATGGGAAGGCTCACAAGAATTAATGCAAGTAAAAACTAAAGTAAAAGAAAAAGAAAAAATCTACACTCAATGACTACAACTACATATATAGAAGAAGTATCAACCACAAAAAAAAAAACTGAACATTATATAATTAAGATCAAGGTAAGATCCAGAAAATAGATGGAAAACATCCATTTATCTTCCTTTCTCGTAGAAGTTTCAAATTAGGGGTGTAAAAATGTTGCCTAAATACTGTCAGAAACAGTAAAATGTAGTGGTTAATTTTGCAGAACACATTTTTAATTTATTATTATTATTTTTTTTAGGTTTTTTTGCAAGGCAAACAAGGTTAAGTGGCTTGCCCAAGGCCACAGAGCTAGGTAATTATTAAGTGTCTGAGACCGGATTTGAACCCAGGTATTCCTGACTCCAGGGCCGGTGCTTTATACACTATGCCACCTAGCTGCCCCTATTATTATTTTTTAAAGAGATGACTGAATGGAGATGGTCAGGAAAGGTACATATATATGTATGCATAAATTATATATATATATATATATATATATATATATATATATCCTTAAACAAATGAGATGTAAAACAGAAAGTATAAAGTCAGATTTAAATTTTAAAATGCATATATAAATCTGTCATTACAGTACTTACACTCTCAGTCATGATTACCTACCACAAAGTTTGATTATTTGGCAATGAATGTACCCTACCCACCCCCCAATATATGGGGATTTACATAGTTCAGTCAAGTGTATGTGACTCTACTGTTAATAGATATCTGTATCTTGAGAAGTCTTTTTTTTTCCTTGTACCTGCTTCCAACACAACCTGCTTCCCTCCCTTCACTCTTTATTTCCCTTTAATTTTCTTTCCTTCTTTTCTTCTTTATTCTCTTCTCTTTTTTTATATAGTTTTAGTTAATAGTTGATTCAATTAACTACTGTTTTAGAAGGGTAACTAGGTGTTGCAGTGAATAGAATACCAACTCTGGAGTAAGGAAGACACAACTTTCTAAATTCAAATCTGGTCTTAGACATCTACTAACTGCCTGACCCTGGGCAAGTCACTCAATACTGTTTACCTGTTTCTTCATTTGTAAAATGATCTGGAGAAAGAAATAGAAAATACATATATATATATAAAATATCTAAATATAGTATCTTTGTCAAATGGGGTTACAGAGTAAGATACAATTGAAATGACTGCAAAAATGACAAAAAGTTTTAAAGACTGATAAGACTGTGAATTGTTCAGATTTCATGAAAAAAATTATACTCAGGAAAGATCTTTGAGGTTAATTTTTAGGAAGGAAAGTTATTTTATTTTAATGTTTTTCATAAAATATAAATTTAATGCATATTTCAATGTCTATGTGAACTCAAAGTTGTTTTGCAGGGAGCCTGACAACAAGATCTACCAGCCTTATAATGCATCATTTTCTACAGGTGTTTCTATATATTAATACTATGATACTGTTATAACCTATCTGTATTGTTGTTAGTGTTCCATCACTATTCCATAATTTAATTTTCCATTCTCTAAGCATTGAAAATATTAGCCATTTCAATTTGCTTTGCTTCAATGAAAGATGAGCTCTGGATATTTTTTGTACAGTTGAGTACATTTATTGTATGCTTAGGATAAAGTCCTAGTGAAGGAAATGTTAAGTTGAAAGGTATAATAATGTTCTATTTTTTAAAATCATTTTCTTTTGGCATAATGCTCTGCAAAATGTTTATGAAAGCCTGTGATCAAAACAACAAATTATTAGGACTCCTAATTCCCCACAGCCCTGCCACTTGGGATAAATATTTCAACAAAATGAAAAAAAAAAATGAGAGACAATAATGGGGAATTTTTTTATGGACAGGGCAAAAGTAACCTGAGATTGAAATAAGTCTCTGAAGCCAAAATTGATAGAAAGATTAATAACATGAATGCATATTTTTCAATCAATTGATTGATATCTATGTATAGATTAATAAATTGAGAGAGAAAAACAGTAAAAAAAAATCTAAAGAAGCTACTCTGCCTCATTTATTTCTCCTCTAGCCTTAATCACTGAATGTGCATTGCCTCAGTCAAACTGAGACATGTTAAAAAATTTAGCTTAAAAAGACCAAGGTCTCCCATTGCTTCCAGGGCCATCTCCAGTCATCATAAACCATTTCTGGTCACTGAACCCACATGGTGCCAGAGAAGAAAGTGAGACTGGTAACTTTGCACAGCACCTCCTCACTTAAATACAATTCACTAGCATGTCATGTCCATCTCCCTGATAACATGGATCTCTTCAAGAACAAAGGACAAACAACAAAATCAACTAAGTGTCAGGTACTGTGCTAAGTAATGGGGTGAAAAATACAAACAAGCAATATTGTTCCTATTCTCATGGAGTTTACTTTCTAAGGAAAGAAGACAACATATGAAGTAGGCAAAGAAGAAGGGTGAGGACAAAGTCTAAACACAGAACACTGAGTCTGAAGATAATCTTGGAAAAAATGCTATGAGGAAGATGAAATAGAAAAACAGAAGCCCTCCCTTGCCTTCCATTTAATACTTTCCAATTCAATTATTCTTGCTAATTAGGTGCTAAACTCTGCTATTTATATGATGCTGAAGGACAAAATTGTTGTCAATGTTCCTTTATGGCCAATGCAAATATCCATTTATGCCTGAGTATAACTATGGTCAAATATTATGTCTTGAACCAAGGTATTTCTTACTTCTAAAGGATAATTAAGTTCTTAAATGTAGAGAGATTAAAGTTTATGAATGAATTTTACTCCAGCATTTTTGGTCTGTTTAATTTACAAAGAGAACTTTCAGTTCCTTAACTGCTCTCATTAGCTTTTTGTTGTTCACACTTTAATTTTGGAACACCACTGATTCTCTTAGTGAATAATATATTAACTACGACATGTTACTTGGCATCTAAAATGCTAAACTTGAAATTTAATACTTCAAGAATTCATGATTTTGTTTTTCAGTGAATGAATGAAAAAAAAAAGTTTTTGAGCACTTACTTTCTGTAAGTAATGGAGCAAGCAACAAGGTGACACAATTGAAAGAGCACTGGGTGTAGAGTTGGAAGACCTAAATTCAAATTCAACCTCAGACACTTACAAGCTAGATGACCCTGGGCAAATCATTTAAATGCTTTTGTCTCATTATCCTTAACTGTAAAATGAACCGGAGAAGGAAATGTAAACCACTTCAGTATCTTCATTAAGAAAATCCCAAATTGGGGTCAGACATTAATACAACTGCACAACAACAATAAATGAGCAAAGCCCTTTACTAAACATTGAGGAAATAAAGAGAAAAGTGAGAGATCTTTATATACATCCTATTCTCTACAAATTCAGATCACCTAACCTACAGAGGAATTGATCATTTAATTAGCTGTTCTAGCAAAAAATAAAAAAACAGAAAAGCTTCACATCATGCTAACTATACCCGACCTTTCTTAGCTTAACTGACATGGGTCCTACAATTATGGAAATAAAGAACATAACAGAGAAGTGATATCATGAATAGAGATTTTGACTTGCATTTAGAATTTCTTAGTTTGTAACCTTTCTGTAATGTTTACTAACTGTGACCCAGGACAAATCATTTAATAGCTGTTTTCCCAAATTTACTCATCTAAAAATGTGAATAATAATAACACTATTTCACAAACTTATGAGAATAAAATGAGAAAACAGGTAAAGAACTCTGAAAACCTTATAATTCTATAGTTTCATCACTGGATTAGTTATTGATTTGTTATTTCACAGATTCATTCTCAAAACCTTTCCAGTTAGATAGTATGCATTACAGTGTGTTATACTTATTTAAGCTTACAGAATCTAGGATTTACTATATATCACACAGTGAAGGCCTTCCAAGGAAGAAAATGCAGAATATTATCTTCAAAATTCTGTTAGATTATCTTTGAAGGTAGCTCTACACATGGGTAGAAAGAAATGTGAATACTTAGGGAGGGTTATTGGAATGTTTTTTTGATGTGGGCCTCATTCAGGAAGGTCATATAATAACTCACACCACCCCACCTCTAAACTACCAACACCACCATTACCCTTTTCTTTTGGCATGCCATTGGAAACAAATAGAATATACGTTTCCAAGAAAACTATATGTGTATCTTGGGTACAGATGTGTTTTTCAACTTATTTATCTATTGAAATAGAAGAATAGCTTTATCTTTTATAGTTCATAAAGCTATGAACTCCAAGATACTTCAAATGTTGCAACATATAAAATATATTTTGGAAGTATATTTTCTATTTAAGGCTAAAGAACCAGTCCTAGAGTTGAGTTGGACAGTGTTCAAGTATTGCCTGTAATGTTTACAAGCCAGGAAAGTACACAATTGACTTTACCTTTCAGTATCCTGGCAACTATCTCACACTATAAATTGCTCAACAGTTGGAGATTTGCCTTCAATGAAAAGAGATCCCATAGAAGTAGTTTATCCCACACCAAAAGTTTAGACTAAAAATCTGACAAAGTATATTCACAAATAAAATTAATAAAATATATTTTCTCTCCTTGGTATTCAATTAAACAAATGTTGAATTGTTGTATTTAACTTATAATATTTTTACATACTTTTTTATAAAGAAAGCCTCAATAGTAAACACAACAATTCTCTACTGAATGAAAGTCAACAGAAGGGATAAAAAGAGAAAACATAGTTTCTTCTATCATATGGTCAATCTATTTAAAGATAAAGGATAAATATGCAAAACCCATAAGAATTATATGTGATTTTCATAAAGGTCTTAGCATTTAAAAATTGGGCTACTTCTGAAACACTATAAAACTTATCAAACTGTAATGTACAGTATATCCAAGATACTGATGAATTAACTCAATGAATTCCATCCAATTGACTATGACCATTTGGATAGTAAACATTTTATCAATTTGATTTTTTTAATGGGATAATTTAGGCTTAATTCATCTGGAGTTCTGTTTCAGGAACTAGGAGGGAAATCTGATAATAAAAAGTTGTCTGTTTTATTTATCATCTCTCAAACTCAATTTTTTACCTGTAAAATGAGTATAATTATAACACTCTCAATGTTATGAAGATAAAAATATATAGTATTTGTAGAGAATCTTACAGATCTCAAAGCATTAATTAAATTCTTCTATTATTATTATTGTACCCCAAGTTATTTGAGCCAGGCATAATGTTGACTATTCTACTGGATGAGTTTTTTAAGATGAGAACTTAATCTCATATCTTTACTGAAAAAATGAAGGTTTTAGGAGACAGTCTGCTAGAGCTCTGAGCCTAGAGTCAGGAATACCTAAGTTCAAAAGTGGCCTCAGACACTTATTAGCTGTGAGACTCTGGGCAAGTCACTTATCCTTGTTTGTTTCAGTTTCCTCATCTGTAAAATGAAAGGAATGGCACATTATCTACTATCTTTGCCAAGAAAACCCCTAAATAAGGTCAAGAATATTTGGATGCAATTGAGCAAAAATAATAACCTAGAGTAACAACTTTTCTTCTCCCCTCCTCGTCTCTCATTACCTTGATGCCTTCTACAAGAATCCTTTCTTTCAATTCTGATTCAAATAAGGAAGTAGATGTCCTCTTTACCAAAACCAATCATTACACATGTAACAGTGATCCCATTTTCTCCTCTTCAACAATCAAAGTTACCTTCCAAAAGCATAGGACTGACCATTTCACACATACCCACACACAAACACTCAAAAAAATTCCATTACCAGATTTGCATGCCAAAGAGAATTTTAAAAAGGGGAAAGAAGCCACATGAACAAAAATATTTATAGCAACTCTATTTGTAGTGGTGAAGAATTGGAAATTGAAGGGATACCCATTAATTGAAAAATGGCTGAACACATTATGATAATATTGTTCTACTAAAAAAAAGTGAGTAGACAGACTTCAGAAAAAACTACAGATATCTGCATTAACTGATGCTGAGTGTAGGGAGTAGAAGCAGGAAAATGTTGTACATATTGTCAGCAACATTGTATAATGATCAGTTGTTATGGAATCAGATCCTTTCAACAGTTCAGTTAACAATACCACACACAACCAGAGTAAAAAACTATCAACTCTAAATGCAAACCAAAGAATATTATTTTCCTTTTTATAACTTCTTTTATAGTGTTTTTTCTTTTTTTCATTTTCCTTCTTTAGTTCTGAGTCTTCTTTTACAATATGACTAATACAGAAATTATTATACATGTATAACCTACATCAGATTACTTGCTCTCATGTTGATGAAGAAGAAAGGAAAGAAGGTAGAAAAATGTGGAACTCAAAAGCTTACAAAAAAAGATGAATGCCAACAACTATCTATCGTGTAATTGAAAAAGTAAAATAACATAACACTTAAAAATTCCATTGTCTCTTTATCGCCTTCAGAATATAAAATTCTTTTTTTGTCATACAAAAACCTTAAATAATCTTTCTCTTATTCCATGAAAATCTCTCCTTCTTCTTACAGTTTGTACAATCCTCTATACCCTGTGATCCAGTAATACTGATGTCTTTGTTATTCCTCTAAAAAGACAATCTATCTCCTAATTCCAGGCTTTTTGCCTAGATGTCCCATACTTGAAATGCTCTCTCATCTCCATCTTTTTCTTAAAATCTCAACTATTTTTAAAAGCAAGTTTTCCCTCACCCCTCTTAATCCTTTTTAATACCCTTCATTCTGTCAAGTATTTTTATTTACACTTAATAAAGCTTGTTTGTGTATAATTATTTACCTTAGGCTATAAACTCCTTGAAAGTAGGGACAAATTTTTATTGGTGGGTGATTTTCCATTGTTTTTATAAGGAAGGATCCAATATGTAAAGCAAGGGATTTTCCCCTCAGAAGTGTCTATGGTGTAAAGACATAAATTTATCAATAAAATGAATTTTCAGTCACTTAAATTCCATCTGGGAATAGACAGCATAGTAATTATACTATAGTAATTATAGTAATTATACTACAGTATACTTTAGAATTATACTATAGCATACTATAGTAACTATAGAATTAGTAGGAAAAATAACAAAGAGAAAGGTATGAAATTTGCTGCAGAAAAATCCCACAGTTGTATATAAGATAGCGAAGGAAATATGTTTTTCATCTATCTGAAAGCTCAAATGATAAAGAGACAATTGCTAATCAGTCAATTATCCATCAGGTAAAGGTAGAATATTAAAACTGCAAATTCTCTATCCAAAATTCATAAGGAACAATTCTTCAGTGCCACATAATCAGATAAATATTTGGACAAGACCATCTTCATCTTATGCAATTCTAAAAGTATTGGTAAAAATTCTATTATAATACCAAATCTGAAGTACAAGGAAAATAGAACATCAAAGAATTTTTTTAAATTACATTTATATTATTCATTTAATTTCTTTTTCTCCTTGTGTTTATTTTACTTAGTCTTTCAATTGAACACCATCCATTTGGCATTCCCTACATGCCTTATAAAATCTTAACTCTAATACTCAGTAAGAGCTAAATAAAAATAAAACCTTGTTTGTTAATCTTGGATATTGCAGGTGGTTGACTTTAAAAAAAGACAGGTGGCTATGTACAAATATCTAAGCCTCAGTAGGAAAATGCTAATTCCCTTTCCAGCTGCAATCATAGTAGAAACTGTAATCACTTTAACACTTGCACCAAGGGATGCTTCAAAATGAGGAACATCAGTCAGTCTGATAATAGACTAAAAATGTTCTGAGTTTGGTTTACTGTCATATTCGAAACAAATCAGTATGTTCTTTGTAGAAGTTGGGTGCATTCTCTTTGGACCTTGCTTTGTCTTCTGTACTTTTTGGAAATGCATGTACTCTATCCTCACAGCCTTCATTTCTTGCATGGTCATGAAAAAAGATATGTGAATCTAAATATAACTGAGTGAGAATCTGTTCCTTCCACACTATAACAATAGCCCTTATTTCCTTGGGAAGTTCTCTTGCTATGAAAAAAAGAATCCCAGTTGTCTCTTACATCAAATAAAAGTGATGTAAAGCTGATGAATTTGGATGAACTAGGTGTGAGAGAAGTCTTGAAATGATATCAATCAATAATTATTAATCACCTACTATGTTCTGATTTCTGTTCTAAGTACTGGAGATTAATTAAAAAAGGCAGTCCCTGCCCTCAAGTGGTTTACAATCTTGAAAACATATATTCAAGGCAAGTTATATGTAAAATAAATTATATTTAATAGAGGGCAAGTACAAGTAATAGGCTTCCTTTAAGGGATGTAATTTCAGTTCAGTCTTAATGGAGAGCAGAGAAATCAGAACCCTGACTTGAAAAGGGAGACTATTCCATGCTTAGCAAGAAATCAGAGAAAATCCAATGAGGTGAGAGATGGTGTGTCTTAATTCTTGAACAGCATCACTGGATAAAAGAGTACATGGTAGGAGTATAATGCAAACCTGGGAAGATTAGAGGGGGTTAAAAGATGAAGGTCTTTGAAAATATAAGAAAACATTTTGAAAGTAATGGGGAACAATTGGAGTTTATTCTGAAGGGAAATGAAATACTCATACCTATACTTTAGGAAACTACTTTGGTGACTAGAGGATAGATTGAAGTAGGGAGAGACACAAGGTGGCCAAAACTAACAAGATATGAAGTAGTCTAGATGTTTGTATTCTTGTTCTTATTCAAAAGATGACCTATTCAAGAGATACTGCAGAGGAAAAATTGAGATTTCAAAAACAGCTTGGATATGGAGATGAAAGAACTCCACATTGACTTTTAGTCTGAGACCCTGAGGAACTGGGTGGATGGTTTTCTACAGAAATGGTGAAGAAGGAAGCAGAGGTAGAGGAAGTGTTTAAGGTAGAAAGATAAGGAATTCCATTTTGGATATGTTAAATTTAAGATGTCTACTGGATATCAAGTTTAAGATAGAGGCAAGATAGATAGATTTGAGAATCATTAACATAGAAATGGTAATTAAATCCATGGGAGCAGATGAAAACCCCTTGGAAATTAATGTAGAGCCAGAAAAGAAGTAAAGAACCCTGAGGGATCTATGTGGGTGAAGAAGTGGATCTTGAGGAAAATCTAGCAAAGGAGACGGGAGGAAAATCAGGAGAGCATGGTATCCTGAAACTTTAGAGAAATGGGAATACCAAGGAGAAGAGTGTGATCAACAGTGTCAAAGTTTTCAGAGAGGTCAAATTAAATGAAGATAGAAAAAAGATCTTTGTATTTGGTAAACAGATCAATAATAACTTTGGAAAGGGAAGTTTAAGAGGAATAATAAGATTGGAAAGTCGATTGTGAATTTGTTGTTTATTCATTGCACACACAGACTATATGTCATTTGGTTGAAATTTAGGATTGAATATTTGCAGGAAATGGGAAAAAGGTATCAGGTGATTTGAGTTGGGTTTGGAAACTGATCCATAAAAATTCAGAATTAATGAGGTTTGAAGAGTATGACCATATATGAAAACATTTCTTGTTGAATGGAAGGGTGCCATTCTCCCAAGGAAGATGGAAGATTTGCTGGAGGTTAATTTGCATAAGGTCACATAACCAGTAAGTATCTGAGGTTAAATTTGAGCTCATATCTTCTTGGGTCTAAACTCAGTGTTTTATTCATTTTGATACTTAGCTGCCTCTATGATACAACTGTCCCTTGAATGGATACGGTCAAACTTGAACTCAAGGAAATTCACTTTGGCAACTGAATGGAGGATAAACTACAATAAGGAGAGACTTATAACAGATCAGTAAACCAGCAGGATATTAAGTACTCCACTTTCAGATGATGAGGATCTACACCAGGGTAGTGGCAGCAAAGGCGTAAAAGAAGTTTAAGGAAAATATGTTACATTGATAAATTCAACAGGTCTAGGAAATAGTTTAAATGTGAGGGATGAGAGTGAAAAGTTGAGGATAACATTTAAATTGTGAGTTGAGCAACTGGGTAGATGCTGGCATTGAGAGTAATAGAGATATTAAGAAGATATTAGGTATTGGGTTGGGGGTAAGGTAGCACGAATTCAATTTTTGACATATCCTGTGTGTAAACAGAAAATTATTTTTGAAAAAAATACAAATTTATCAAATAGATGTTGCCATGAAGAAGTACTCATAAAACAAAATCCTGTGAGCAAAATTTCTTTCTTCTTGATTTACACAATTACATCAATAGTATTTTTTACTGGAAGTAAAATTAGTGTTATGATATGATTTTTCCCTGAAAATGAAATGATTAGCATTCTGAAATTTAAAAGACCACACATGATGACATTGGAGAAGTGTTTATATTTATCAATTTTCCTTTATACCAGTCCAAAATGTACAATGTAAAGAGATGAGAAAGCAAAAAAAAAAAAAATGGCAACAAAAACAGTAAAAAGAATGTTTGGGCAAAATAATACAAAGATATATACTGAAAGAAAGAAAATAAATACTATAATAACTACAATGAGAATTCCAGGAAATATAAGGGAAAACTCCAAATATTCACAAGGTAGTTAAAGGTAGTTAAAAAGTATAATAAAAGAATAAAAGGAAGATATATTGAATAATGCTAGACTTGATACATTGGGCTTTCAAATAAATCACTGAGTGCTACTAAAAGTGGAAGAGCTAGGACCTAAATGTGAAAGGGAAAAAAAAAAGGCATTGATAAAATGGGCAAGGATAATACAAAACAAAATGACTGGACTTAGAATTAAAAGGAAATGGGTTCATATCTCATCTCTAATATTTAAAAAAAATGTGAACATAATCAAGTAATTTAATGTCTTTGAAACAAATGAGGTGTATGAATTAGATGACCTCTAAAGGTTATTCCCACCCTAACATATTTGAGTTCAAGATTCTATGAAATAGCTGCAGCCATTAGTCCTGACCTGGGTTCCAAAGTCTACAGACGGAAGTTCACACTTGGTTGATTTGGGGCTTATTGATAATACCTAATCTAATTTTGTGAGCAAAAACTATGAAGGATGTTTGTCTGACCATCTCACTGCCATCTCAGTTCTTAATATAATGTCTGGCTCTTAGAGATTAAGAATAATGTTTGTGACATTCCAAAGCAACCAGTGCTGTCTAGAAAGTTATGAACTGATTCTGAATAACTAACACTTTTATAGAGCAAACAGACCCCAAATACCTTTGAATATTACAGCTATGAAAATGCTATGAGAAAAGATAAAAACAAATGCACTGTTGAATTCCTTTTGTGTGTTTTCACTAACTGAATTTAGAAGGTTTTTGACTCTAGACTAGGGAAAGAGTCAATCAAATCATGTTGCCTACAAATTTAGGTGTCACTAGATTCCCAGGGAGAAGGAGTAGGACATAAGGAAATTAAACATTTTATTATTATGATGGAATTTAATAAAAGCATTGTCTAGCAGTATTAGAACTAGATGGTAAAGAAAACACAAAAGTCACAGGATACCAAAGGAAGGAGCTCAGACCTTACTTGATTCTCTCAAAATAGCATTGTCTTTCTCCAGAAATTCCAAGTAAAAATATAAATTCTTATGTGTCACTAGGAAGAAATTATTCATTTACAAAGGAAAGTCATTCTACTATATACCTCAGCAGTAACAAATTACATTTAAACATAGAATCAAATATAATGAAAATTATTTATATATAAGTATAACTTCTCTACAACTAATCAAATACAATTAAAAAAATATTTTTAACATTTATGACTTCCAAAAATCCTTTTAGAGAAAACCAAAAGAATCAGTTTCTTAAAGAAACAAGTTCAAGTAGTCTCAAGTAGTAAGAAATGACCTTTGTCTTAAGGTGAAAGGAAAATAAGACTATGGTCATTTTTGAATTCCAAAAAAAGAAAGAGAACAAAGATATATAAATTATGTTCTTGAATTTTTCAAATAGAGATATTCAAGATAGGAAAATGGGAAATGGATTTAGAACATATTTGCTATCTTAGTGTCTTATAGGATAATAGAATCATAGTCCTAGGGATAAATGGGACTTTAGAATTTGTGTAGTCTAGCTCTGTGTTTTTAAGGTGAGGAACTGAAACTTAGGGATTTTCCAGAGACTTGCCAAAGTTAGCAAAGATTGTAAATGTTAGAGATAAAATTACAACTTAAGTACTCTGACTTGAGAACTAGTGCATTTTCCACAGTGAAGTATACTCTAAAAACACGTAAATAAATAAAGGGGGGGGTATTCTAAGATAGGTAGAGAAAAACTCAATTAATTATACTCTTCTTTTATGCAAGCAAGAAAATATAACCACATTATAAATCATTATACTTTACCTGAATCCAAAAGAAGCAAGAATGGCAAACAATGTTAAATGTAGTCATGATAAAGATAGATGTGGAAAAGATAGAAAAATGGGGATGTTAAATTTTGCTTAAAGAAAAGATAACTGGGGGCAGCTAGGTGGCGCAGTGGATAAAGCACCGGCCCTGGAGTCAGGAGTACCTAGGTTCAAATCCGGTCTCAGACACTTAATAATTGCCTAGCTCTGTGGCCTTGGGCAAGCCACTTAACCCCATTTGCCTTGCAAAAAACCTAAAAAAAAAAAACAAAGAAAAGATAACTGATAAAAACTTAATATTAAATAAGAATGCGCTACACATCTTGTCTTTTAAGCATTAAATGAAAAGTAAGTGAATTGTAAAAAGACTTAGATAGTAAGAAACAATTTATGAATAATTGCAACATGCCTCTTTCAGACATGGGAAAAATTAAGTGCCTGAAACAAATATTTGAAAAACTAGATCAGGTTTTTGATAATTAAAGGAACTTGAAGAAATAGCTATTTTTTTTTACCATAAAATATTTCTTATATAGAAAATGATAATTGGCTTGGCCATAAATGAAGTAATATAATAGCTATTTAAATGAACAAAACTGAAAGTTAACAAAAGTGAATTATTAAGAACAAATATGAAAATGGGGAATATAGAATGCATAGGCAGAAATTTTTTTAAAAAATTACCACAAACTACTGGTAGTTTAGTGTTAAAAAATAAAAATGAAACAAAATAAGAAATTTTGAAATATAAACACTCAAATCTCAAAAAGAAAAATCAAGGAAACCACAGAAAAATCTGGAAGAAAAGTTCTTCGTCATAATGTACTTTGATATGAAGTCTTAAAAATATTTAAATAAATATCATAAGCAATAGAAATTTTCCTACTAAAGTAAATGTCAGGAACAGCTAGGTGGTACAGTGGATAGAGAACCGGCCCTGAAGTCAGGAGTACCTGAGTTCAAATCCGGTCTCAGACACTTAATACTTACCTAGCTGTGTGGTGGCCTTGGGCAAGCCACTTAACCCCATTTGCCTTGCCAAAACTAAAAAAAAAAAAAAAAAAAAAAGTAAACATTGCCAAAACAAACTTTTTGAGACCAAACAAGGAGGAATAAATCATTTTTGCTAATGAATATGAATTCATTAAGTAAAATCTTTTTTTAGGTTTTTTTTTTCCCCAAGGCAAATGGGGTTAAGTGGCTTGCCCAAGGCCACACAGCTAGGTAATTATTATGTGTCTGAGTCCGGATTTGAACTCAGGTACTCTTGACTCCAGGGCCGGTGCTCTATCCACTGCGCCACCTAGCCGCTCCAGTAAAATCTTTATAGGGATGTTAAGAAAAATTAAAAATGAGTGAACAGATTGCTTATATCTGGAGATGCTGGAGATGCAGAAAAGTTTTCTGAGTTTTTTATTTTTTATTATTTTGATTTTTGCCAGGCAATGGTCACATAGCTAGGTAACTATTAAATGTCTGATGGTGGATTTGAACTTAAGTCCTCCTGACTCCAAGGCCTGTACTCTATCTTCTCTGCCATCTAGCTGCCCCTAAAGATTTTTATTTTTTTAATTGTTTTTGTAAGCCAATGGGGTTAAGTGACTTACCCAAGGTCAAACAGCTAGGTAATTAGTAAGCGTCTGAGGCTGGATTTTTGTGAGTTTTTTGTAAAAACACCTTTTCTTTTTTACAATATTAAGAAGCAATAAAATCAGTGGAATTCATCAAGATGACCAAATATCACTGTCTCATCTCAAGAACTAGCATTTTTTTTTCAGAACAGTAAAATAGTGGAAGATTTCCCAATAAGATTAGGAGTGACAAAAATATTCCTTTTGACCTTGCCATTATTTTTGGTATTAAAAATATTATCTAGTATAATAAAACAAGGAAAATAAATTAAGGGTACAAGTACAGATGAAGAGTAGACAATAGAAAAAAAAAATACTTAACAAAGTAGACCCACCAATAAGAGCTATGAATCCTGACCAAAAAAAAATGCAACTTTAAAAATACAATATTTCAATTAATCATTAAATCTAAGTGAAAGAAATACAAATCACTTTTGTAATAACAATCAGGAAAGAAAAATAGCATTTAAAAGCTTAAAAAAATCTGTTTAATACAGTTACCAACCACAATTACAGGGAAACAATTTTTGAGTAATAATGACTCTCTAACAATGAGATGGTTAAATTAATATGCAATTTGAGCAGGCATTTTTGGACATGATCAATATGGGAATTTTTATTGCTTAGCCATGCATTTTTGGCATGATTTTTGTTTTTATATCTTTGAGAAATGGGCAGATTTATAAATTTAAAAAGTAGTTTGAAAACTGTAGGGGAAAATATGATGAAACAAAAAGGAGTAGGAAGGAAACAAAGGTAGTGAAGCCTGTATAGAAACTCACAGCCGGTATAGAGAAGGAAGAGTAATTATTGTGTAAGGTGTGTTATATGATTCAGGTGATAGAATATTTAGCCTGAAAGTCTCATGCGGAACTGGCATAAGACACTTACTAGTTGTGTGATCCTAGACAAGTCATTTAACCCTGTTTGTCTCCATTTCTCACAGTGAGCTGAAGAATGAAACACACTTCAGTCTCTTTGTCAATGATACCCCAAACTGAGTGGCAAAGAGTCAGACATGACTGCAATAACTAAACAACAATATTTCTGAGTATCTAATCATGGAAATCAGTGTTTGATACACCTAATAAATTGGTTTTGTCTTCTACATTGCCACTGTATGAGAAAAATCATAATTTGATTTCTGTTTTCTTTTCCCTGATACTTATGCCAGAGTCCCAATGGAACAAAGTAATCTTAATGTCACAAGATACAACAAAATCAATAACAGAATATATTTCAAGTTTAATCAATTAATCAGTAATAAAACCATGGTTATCTCATGGATATATAAGCATAATCTAAGATTGGAATGGGACAAATGTGATACCATTGTTTCTCTGTGTGAATCTTTTTATTCTTATCTCTTAAATGGACAGAACAGATGGACCACTTGCTGAGTCCTAAATTGAATATTAGAGGAGAAGATCATATTCCATTTGAAAAATAGGGCAGTGATGATAGCAAACCTGCTGTGGGCCTCCCTTACTTCTGACTAGCTTGGAGGTATATTTCTGATTGAGAGACCTTCCTCCCCTGTGTCAAGAAGATAGATAGTGAATATAAAAAAGATTTTTTAATGTCATTAAAGCTATTAATTTTACACACTTGTTGGTAATGAAAAGTGGCAATTGTGCATTGGGTTACAAATAGATTTTTTTTAAATGATCAGAAAATGCAAAGACAAATTAATCATCTTATCCAACAAGTATTTGACTTTAACAATGAATGGCAAATAGGTCAATATAGAAACATAAAAAACTTCACTATAGGGTGAATGTAGTCAGATTTCATAAGTCTGGATGGATTTTAGTTTGCTTTATAAATTCTCCTTTAACATAAGTGAACTTTTCCACAAATCTTATCCTCCATTCATGCCCTCTCCCTGACTCTGGCTTTCCACAACCAGAGTAACTTTAGTGCCTGGAGCAGAGGTCCTTTAGTTTGGGGCATCACCTTCAGTGCTTTCCTGCCTCAACCCGCTGGAAGTCAGAATCAGAGATGGGAGACAAGTCCAGCCTTGGCCCTGAGGAGTAAAATTTATATAATGCAAATTTACATAAAGCAAGAACTATCCTTCATGTTCAATATTTTATTGCTATAATAAAGCAAAGTTTGGATTTTACTCTACCTTTCTCCCATCTGGCAATCTGTTTCATAGCTTAGCAGTTTTACATAATTGGTGCTTAGTAAATAGTCCCCAAATGGAGACAGTTCTATTTTTATCATTATGATAGAATGATTTTCCTCCATGAGTTCTTAAAACTATAATCAATTTATTGTTTATAGATTCAGTGAAATCTTATTTAGTATATAAAAAATACATCAGAACTTTAAATTACTGCTTGTATAAAAAATAGGAAATTTTAAACTATTCCATTCCTGTCATTATTTAGAGACTATTAAACTAAAGATAAAATTAGAGATGGTAGTTTAGTTAAAAGTGACTGATTCCTAGGATTAAACTTAAAGACATAATGTAATCAGGGTCAACCATTTACACATATATATTTCTTGAAGACTGTCCACATTTCAGCTAATCCCCTGTTTCCCCTTCTTTATTGCCTAAAGTCAAACTCAAGGACCTTAAGTAGATATAGATTCAAAAATTGGTTTTGCTAACCACTCACAAACTCCTTCATATGAATAGTCACAGTTTATCTGTCATTAAATTCTCACTAAATCATGAAAGAGCAAAAAGAAGGGGAAAATGCATTAATATGTAAAGCCCTAAATAGAGAACAATCACTGATGGGAAAGTACAGTCAAAGAACAATGTTTTTTTTTTTCCTTTTTTGCTTTGATACTTCTTTCTCAACTTGCCTGTTATGAAAATATATTTAATTTCATTAAACAAGTATAATCTATATCAGATCACTTGCTTTCTTTGAGGAAGGGAAAAGGAAGAAAGGGAAGGAAATAAATGTGAAATTCAAAATCTTATAAAAAGGAATGTTGAAAATTATTATTACTTGTAATTGAAAAATAAAATGAAAAATATGAATTAATCAAATGTAGGAGGGTGATAAAATGGGTACCAATAAAACTTGCAAATCTCTCAGATCTGAAATATTAATCACACCACACCAACTTTTACTTATCTTCTCAAGATCACTGGAAAAAAGAATCATTTTAAAATTATGCACTACACATTTAGTCATTTTAAATTAAAAGCTTTTTTAAAAATTGTTGATGTAGAATAAAAATATTCATTTAATAAGAAAAGACATTACACTGATGGCTCTGAGAAGGCATATCCTATTATATCTGGAAAAAAAAATGTATATTGGGTCTTAGGGCAGAAACCATGTCTCCTCTGTCATCCAAAGAACTGAATAAACTGTTCAGACTTAAGAAATAAAAGTTAATAATGATAGGAAATGAATTCAATTTAATCCTGATAGATACAACTTTGCAGACCAAGTTGACTTATTAAAAGTGCCTGATCAGCATTTCAGAGTCACTAACGCAGATTTTCTCAGGATTAAATTTTCACCTAATTAAATTAACATTTATTAATCCACAGCTCTGAAAAACCACATATCAAGGCATTACTCAGGGAAAAGACAATGCAAAAATTTCAATGATTATCTTCATACTTTCAAGACAGAGGTTTGATAGCATTATCTATTTCAAAATTATAAGTCATTTACTTCCAGTTTTGTTATTGTTAATTCATGTCTGATTTTCATGACTCCATGAACCACAGCACACCATTGTAGTTCTTACAGTTTTCCTTGTAAAAGATACTGGAATGTTTTGTCATTTACTTCTTCAGTGGATTAAGGTAACCAGAGGTTCATTCAACCAGAAGTCAGATTTGGTCCCAGATCTTCATGAGACAGTTATGTGAAACTGGGCTTAACCCTGTTTACCTCAGCTTCCTCGTTGGTAAAATGAGCTGGAGAATGATGTTTCTTTTTATATATTGACTCACTTGCCTAAATATTTGATAAATTAGACCTTTATAAGAGAAACTGACTTTTTTATATTACTTCATTCTCCAGTTGATAAGTGATCAAAGGATATTAACATGCAGTTTTCAGAAGAAGAAAAAATCAAAGATATGTATAGTAAAAAGAGAAAAGTTCTAAATCACTATTGATGAGGAAATTCAAATTAAAAAAAACTCTAAAATATCACCTTACATCTATAAGAAATGACAAATACAAGAGGAGATAAAAGGACAAAAATGTACATTAATAAATTGTTGATGGAATTTTGAAATTTTTGAATCATTTTGGAAAACATATTGGAGCAAAGGCTAAATAGATATAAAACTATGTATACCCAAAGAGAGCAAATGGAAGTGAAAGGATATATATATATATATATATATATATATATACATACATACATACACACACACACACACACACAAGATTTGGAATTGAGAGCATTCTCTTCTATTGGGGATTGGCTAAACAAGTTATGGTATAAAATTGTGATGCAATAGTCTTGTGTTACAAGAAATAACAAATGGGGTGGTTTGGGGGGGGGGGAGAAGCACAGTGATACTATTTGAGCTGCTATAAAGTGAAAAGAGAAGAACCAAGAAATCATTGTGGACAGTAATAGCAACAGTGCAATGATAATCAGATATAAAAGACCAGTTTACTCTGACCAATAGAAAAATCCAAAAAAATTTTAAAGATTTCAGTGAAAAACTGTTATCCACTTCCAGAGAGAGAGAAGTGATGAAACTTGAGTGCCTACTGAAGTATAATTTCCTTACATCATTTATTTATTTACTGTGATACAACTAATATGAAAATATGGTTTGCATTTAGAATTAATATCATTTCAGAGGGTATGGGAGAGAAGGGGCAAATGGAAGGGAAGACAGTTGAATTTTAAAAGAAAAAATATTTAAAAAATAAATGATCTCAGGGGGCAGCTAGGTGGCGTAGCGGATAAAGCACGGGCCTAGGAGTTAGGAGTACCTGGGTTCAAATCCGGTCTCAGACAATTAATAATTACCTAGCTGTGTGGCCTTGGGCAAGCCACTTAACCCCATTTGCCTTGCAAAAACCTAAAAAAAAAATGAAATACTTTTTTTAGCTCTTTTTTAAAAAAGCATTTAATTATTTTGAATTTTACAATTTTTCCCCTAATCTTGCTTCCCTCTCCCCACTCCCCACTCCCCACCAAATGCAGTCTGTTAGTCTTTACGTTGTTTCCATGGTATACATTGATCTAAGTTGCATGTGATGAGAGAGAAATCATATCCTTAAGAAAAAAAAATAAAGTATAAGAGACAGCAAAATTACATAATGAGATAACTTTTTTTAAAATTAAAGGCAATACTGGCCTCATACATTTCATAACTACCTAGCTGTGTGGCCTTGGCCAAGCCACTGAACCCCATTGTCTTGCAAAAATACCTTTAAAAAAAGACTTTAATCAAAGGTAATAGTCTTTGATCTTTTTCAAACTCCACAATTCTTTCTCTGGATATAGATGGTATTCTCCTTTGCAGATATCCCAAATGTGTGCCTGATTTTTGCACTGATGGAATAAGCAAGTCAATTAAAGTTAATTATCACCCCCAGGTTGCTGTTAGTTCTGGTTCTGCTCATCTCACTCAGCATCAGTTCATGCAAATCCTTCCAGGTTTCTCTGAATTCCCATTTCTCCTGGTTTCTAATAGAACAATAATGTTCCATCACACACACACATATTTTATTAATCCATTCCCTAATTGATGGACATTCATTCAATTTCCAATTCTTTGCTACCACAAACAGGGCTGCTATGAATATTTTTGTACAAGTGATGTTTTTACCCTTCTTCATAATCTCTTCAGGGAATAGACCCAGTAGCAGTATTGTTGGATCAAATGCTATATACATATTTGTTGCCCTTTGGGCGTAAAAATAAATGATTTTTAAATAAAAAAATTATTTGAAAAAATAGGATTATATCACTTATGCAACAATCCTGTGTTTGACTCTAGTTCTATGAAGCAGTCTATAAAGAAGCATTAATGGCTAAAAATCTAGCCATGATTATATTATTTGTATTATAGACAGCTCTGAGATATATAGATACAATTGATGATTATAGATATGGATTATATATAATCACTGAATTCTAAGAGTTGTGAAAGCTAAAAATATACTTAAGTGGTTGTTAACTTTTTGAAAAAAGATAAGGTGGAATACAATAGTGATCAATTATTTCATAACTGTATCTGAAAGCCACCAATGACTTAAGTACCAAGATTTGAAAAAATTTAGTCTTAAAGTTGTTGAAACTGTCACTTGGTTTTGTATTCTAAGCTACCTTAAATTCACAGATTTCCCTTTGTAAAGATAAGTTAAAATTTGCTTTGTGTACATCATAAAATTAAAAAAAATAGCTTAGTAAAGATGAAGTAAAAGTTCATGAAAATCACTAAATAATTCTTTTGGCAAGATATCCTAAATAAAAAATCTTTTTTAACTATTATGCTATCAGGCATTTTCTTTGAATACCTTCTCCTCACATTATTTTGTATGTACTTAATCTGGGTATATATTGTGTCTTCCCTTTCCTTCTTCCACTTCTACCCACAAAACAAGCTCTTAGAACTTATTGTCTTGTATGTTTTGGCCACTTAACAATCTAATTGATCCATCTAATTGAATTGTAATGGAGTTACTGACTTTGAATTAGAGAAATCACTCTATTTTATTTTTAGGCCTAGATATTTGAGTGATTCAAATGATTCAATCTTCAGTGAATATTTCAATGTCTATAATCCATCATTCAAAAACTATGATAAACATTTCAAAATATGAAATAAATGATTTTGATCACATTAAGTTAAAAAGATTTTGTACAAACAAAACTAATGCACCTGAGATTAGAAGAAAAAACAGAAAACTGGGAAACAATCTTTACAGTAAATGTCCCTATTAAAGGTCTCATTTTTCAAATATATAAAGAGCAAATATATAATAAACAAATTTATAAAAACACAAACCAATCCCCCAACTATAAATGATGAAAGGTTATGAACCAAAAATGACAAATCAAGGATACCTATAGAATTATGAAGGTGATCTCCAAATCACTTTTGATTAGAGAAATGCAAATCAAACTCATTTCACATCAATCAGATTGGCTACTGTGAGAAAAAAGGGAAATGATGTTGGAGAGTATATAGGAAAACTGGAACACTAATGTATTGTTGGTGAAGTTGTGAATTGATCTGATTGTAGTCAATGGCTATTTGAGTTAGGTTCTGCCTAGGAGGAATCATAATTCAGACTCAGGAAAGCATGGGTGGAATTAAAACAGAATTTATTTAAAAGGTTACTAAATGGGGTGGCTAGGTTGCATAGTGGATAGAGCACTGGCCCTTGAGTCAGGAGTACCTGAGTTCAAATTCGGTTTCAGACACTTAATAATTACCTAGCTGTGTGGCCATGGGCAAGCCACTTAACCCCATTTGTCTTGCAAAAAACCTTAAAAAAAAAAAGGAGGGGAGAGAGAGAGAGAGAGAGAAAGAACTGTCAAACAGTGTTGACTGGGCCATTGTCAGAGAAGACTGAGGCAGCCCTGAACCAGGGTCCAATCCAAGTTTTTATGTCTTGCCTCTCATCCAGAAGGCAAAAAGGTAAAATCCCTTCCTCTATACTGGACCTGGAATCAGGTAGAGGGTAAAGCCTAAGGAAAAATATACAAATTTTATATTAAACAATGAATCAATGATAATGGGGATCTCCACCCAATTTAAGCAGCCTTTTTTTTTTTGAGCAGCCTTTTAAGATTACAATTGTTTCTGTTACAATAAGCCTCTACTTCAAGCCAATTTACATCTCAAGAGTGGGTGGTAGTCAAAAACATCTCCACCCAAGTTCTACATTCACAATTCTCTTCATCTTTCCCCTGCATCATTCCCACCCCAAAATTTATTCAGGCCTTTTAGAGTCCATTTGGGGATGAAAGTATTACAGTGAGTCCTTCATTAAGGCAGGGTCCAGGGAATGACTGACTGGCAAAGCTAGTTGGCATCCTGCAGAGGCTGGTCTTGGAGCTATACAGCTAAGAAAAACAAAACTCAAGGGGAAAAATATTGAGCAAGCAAAACCCAGAGATATTGTAACAGAGAAGGCTATTTAATAGAGGTCCAATAATTAGGAAAAAATTAGAAGTCTATAAGGGGCAAGAATTATACTTTATAATCCTAAACCAGTATCAAAATTTTTATAAGAACATGGGTTCCAATACAACACAGATTCATTTGATGAATGCCACATAAGTTGTAAACAAAAGTTCAAAAATAGTATAAACAAATGTCCTGAAAAAGCATTTTAAATTGCACCTGTCCAAAAAATAATTTACAACAATATTTTCTATGGCTTTGGCCATGTTCTCTTTGAAGAATGGATCTCTCCTTTAATTCCATTAAATATGCCAATAGGCATTATCCTGATCCACTGGCTCACTCTCATACTTAATCATGAGGTACCTGGAATGATCATGGCAATTTGCTATTACAGAGAAGAGAGGGACATGGGTACAAGTTTCCTTCTGAAGTCATACAGACATTATTTCTCAATGGGCCAGGTGAGGGAACTTTTAAAAGAACCCTACCCTAGTTGAGGCTAGGGTCATTCTTTCAAAGGTCACTTACTCCATCTGAACATCAAACCCCATAAAGTTAAATGGCTTCATTGGCATATTGTCTTTCTGTTTTATCATACCTGATGTCAGGCAGATCAATATGTTGTAATATAGCAACTACCAATAACCAGAGCTTCAGGTGGCTTGAGCACTAAGCAGAATCAAGAGTGTGTTAGGATGTCATTTGTTTTAAGAGATCCAGGGGAAAAAAAAATCAGTTGCTAATGTAATTAAGGATAGTGCTGTAAATGAAATGCAAAACAAATTGACATGTAAAAATAATAGTTCTAATTCATATATACAAAATAAAATCAGTTATTAACTGTTTAAAATATCTAAATATCTCCATACTTCTCATATAGCAATTGACTAGAGATTGCCACAGAGAAATCTCAAATAATCATTTTATCTTCCTCATTTTACATAGGTGATTTTCCCTCAAAGCAAATAACCACAGTTTAGTCCCAGTTTACATATATATAGCTAGACATTTCTCTACATAAACTTTTTACTACTAGCCATCTAGTAGTTAAATACAAATTATTACTTTCAGAATTCTTAAAAAAAAAGCATTAGAACATCTTAGGTAACTTTAAATTCCTAACATGTGTTATGATTCCAAAGCAATTGAACAATAGTAAAAAGAACCAGGCATGCAAGTCAATTAACATGAGTTTACAAAATAATATTTCCATTATATTATGCTTGAATCCACAGATGCAGCCCAGAAGGGAGCTATAATTTGTGATATTTCCCTTACCACACCTTCAAAGCAATCACATGTTAATTCCAGGCTTTAACATTAGTGTTTACATAGCTTACATGTTCACAAGAGAACCAAACACTGTTAAGATTTCTTTGAAGTTACAAGAGATCACATAACTGACAAATACATATATATTCCCTTCCATAAACATGATGATAGATGATGAGACAAAAATTACAAATTTTCCTCCTTTATCACAAAAGACCTTGTGAGATTGTTGACAATTATCAATATTGGTTTAGCATCAAAACAAATCAGATTACAAAAATTTAGTACAGTATCTCTTCCCCAAAATAAATCAGTAGATATATATATGATTAAATATTCCCAAATTCCTTGATATACAATTTAATCCAATTATATTTTCCTTCTTAACAGATATAAATTCTCAAGACTTGTTACAAAATGTAGGTAACTAAATTACTCTGTTTCTTTTTTTTTTCTTTAAGCACAAGGTGGTGACCTTTTCCTATCAAAGGTCTTCCCTCCCTCTTTTTAAAGATTCTTGAGGGCAGAGAAACTAAACCTTAAAGTCTCCATTAACCTAAGTTGAATACAGCCTTTGGTCATTATTAAGTTAACAAAAGCTTAGGTCATACCTGAAACGGTTTCAAACTTTGGCACTTACAAAGTTTTCAAATGGTATAAGTGGATAGGTTCAGAGCCCAACTTCATTAATTACTTAAAATTAGACCTTTTTAAGCAATTAAATTAAAAATTCAAAGTAAAAGGAGTAACATTTAGCTCAAGTAACTGAAACTATTTCAGATCTTAATTACACACACACACACACACACACACACACACACACACACAGAACCGAAACAACTCTTTTGTATCAAATTTACCAAAGCTAAGAAGGATACCGTGGCCGGTACCAGATCTCAAAATATAGAAACATTTTTCCTACATCTCCAGGCCAATAGATAGATGTGAATATGTCCCAATGATGTTTAAATACATATGTACACAATATACACACACCTATATTAATATTATGTTTTTGAATGTACCAATTAAGACCAGTCAAAATAATAACTTTTAGAATCAATCAGAATTTTTTGAAGAACCTCATATATAGATGAGATAGAGATAGAGATAGAGATGATAGAGATATATAATAAAATTTTGAAATAGCCAACCGATACTTAAAATTGAATGCATTCTTAACTTTATAAAGTTCAAACACAGTTACTCTATTACAGAAATATTAGTTATTAGTACAGACTTAATTTAAAGATTAAATCTGAATTTCCTAGTTCCAGAAAAAGTTTTCCCCCTTTTTATCTTAACTAATTGACAATCAATCTGCCCATTTCCCCTTCCCCCTCCCAAGGGTGGCACTTTCTCAGCTCAGTTAAATTGATAAACTCCAGTAGCCTAAGAAAAATGTGGTCATTGACCCCCTCCTTCCCAAACCAGGAAGAAGGCATGGGGGTCCCCTGTTTTCTAAAACAATTTTTGGGGGGATCTTACCCTTGCTGCAGTGAAGCATGCATTCCATATGAGACATAGGTTGGAGTTTCAAAGTTCTACAAAGGGAGATTTCCCTTCTCCTTCCCCCTCTCTCTGTAGAGGTTAGGGGCCACAGAGAATGAGAGAGAGAGCATTTCAAAGAGAGAGAAAGAGAGCACTACCCAAGGGTAATTTCCAGGAGCTCAGTTGTTTTGCTTTTATCAAATCTAATTCCTTTCAAGGAACAAGCACACAGCTGGGGGAGGAGAATTGGTACCAGACATTCCCCCATATTTTAATTCTTATCAATTTATAGGTAGGCAAATATGTCAATTGGACATATACCAAACGTCCTTCCTTAACAACCCTCACTCACAGTGGGTAATAAACCAAACATACCTCAGAACTGCCATTCATCCAGTCAGTCTAAATAGGGCAGGTCCACAACAAGGCTACTGCCAAACACCATGTGGGTTCAGCCTTGCTGATAACCCAAAAACTCAACCTTTTTCCATTTTCCAGAAAAAGGCAAACACAGAAGGAGGGCTAGAGACCCAATAATATTTCTACTTTTCTAAAAATCTAGGATCTCTAACAAGAAAGGTGTGCTCGTCTACATAGCTTGATCCAGTTTCTGAGTCTAGGCAGTCTCCTACCTGGCTTGCCAAATATGTATCCAATGGCTACTTGAGTTCAGTTCTGCCTATGAGGAATCATTATTCAGATTCAGGAAAGCAAGGGTGGAAATAAAACATAAATTTATTTAAAAAGGCAGCAAGACATAGGAAGGGCTGGGGGGAAGGAGAGGGAGAGGGAGAGGGAGAAGGAGAGGGAGAGGGAGAGGGAGAGGGTAAAGAGGATCTCCACCCAATTTGAGCAGCCTTTTAAGATTACAATTATTTCTGTTACAAACATAATTCTCTACTTCAAGTCAATTTACATCTCAAGAGTGGGTGGTAGTCAAAAACATCTCCATCCAAGTTCTACATTCATAATTCTCTTCCTCTTTCTCTTGCATCATGATCATTCTGGAGAGCAATTTGGAAAAATTCCCAAAGGGTTATAAAGCTGTGCATTCCATTTGAAGCAGCAATATCTCTGCTATGTCCATATCTCAAAGAAATCATGAAAAGGGGGAAAGGAGTTACCTGTGCAAAAATTTTGATAGCAGTTCTTTTCATGGTGGCAAAATATTTGAAACTGTGGTGATATCCATCAATTGTGGAATGTCTGGACAAGTTGTTGTATGTGAATGCAATGAAATATTACTGTGCAATAAGAAATTATGAAAAGACAGATTTCAGAAAAACTTGAAAAGACATATAAACTCATGGAAAATGACATGAGAAGAATTGGGAAAACAATGTACATAATATCAGCGATATTGTGTGATGATCCACTATGAATTACAGCTCTTTTCAGTCACACAGTGATCCAAGACAAGAACAAAAAATTTCTGAAGGTAAATACTTTCCTTAACTACATAAAGTACTGATTGACTCTGAATGCAATTTGAAGCATATTTTTTCCAATTATTTTATTTTTGCTCATGTTTGTTTTTTTTATTTTTGATCTGTTTTTTTCTTCTACAACTTAGACCAATATAGGATTAGGTTTTATAAGATAGCTCATACGTTTTATAAAATAGCACAAGAGTAACTATATATCAAACTACCTACCATTTTCAGAAGAAGAGGAAGGAAGGGAGTAAAATTTTTATCTCAAATCTTGTAAAAAATAAACATTAAAATTTTCACAATATGAAACTGGGGAAAAATATAATACCATGAAAAAACAAGTTTATTCACATATACCCTATATCAGATTGCTTAATGTTACAGGAAGAGAGGAAGGAAAGAAAAAATTTTAAAATATGGAACTCTAAAGCTTATAAAAAGATCAATGTTGAAAACTATTTTTGTATGTAATTAATTGAAAAAATAAAATGAAACATTATTTTAAAATAAACCATAGGTCAAAAATGTCTGAAATTTTCCTTTATTATTATTATGTATGATATTGAAATCTCTGTGTGATCTATTATAAATCTAATGTTAAGGAAAAGATAAGTACTTTAAAAAGGGATCTTAATTACTTTTTAAATTCTTTGTCTGTCAACAACTTATTTGCAGTTGCGATTTGTGACAAATTTGTGATGTTTATAAAATTTTATTTCTATTTATTTATTGTGTTGCTTTCTGAACTTTCTCAAGTGAAAGTGTTTTACCATGGATAGAATTAGGACATTTGGAGTTAAGGTCATTGTCAGCCTCTTTATAAATATATGGCAAATAGGAAAATGTGCTAATCCAAAGAATGGCTAGAATGTTATCAGCTCCCAGGATGTTTAACTTTGTTTATATAAATTCACAGATCATTAAACAATTAGAAATCATCTAATCTAACCCCTCATTGCTCACATGAGGAAACTGAGACTTAGAAAGTGAAATGTCTCACCATGGTCATAATAATAATTTAGGATTTAATCAAGTAAAGTTCACCTAATTCAATCTCCACATTCCAATAATCATATTATACCAATTAAGTGTGTGATAAGACTCAAGATCAGTAAAATAAAGGAGTTAATTCTGTTAAAGGAGATAATGATGAATTCATCACAATATCAAATTCCCATTGATAGGTTAGAGATGAGAAATAATGATGTGATTATTAAAGTCAATAATGTTGGCTCTTTAAAAACAAGTATATGCAAAATTATCCCTAAAATTTTTTCCAGGGTCTTCCATTCAATATTATAAGGTCAGGATGATAAATGAGTTTTAACATCTATTTCCTTTTTGTTTCAAAAATTATCTGGAGAATTGACCCATAGGAAGGCCATCATTGCAAATTAGATTTCCTATAGACCAATCACATAATCTTGAACTTTTAGAGCTAGGAGTTCAAATCTTTCATGATCTTATTTTTTCCCTAAACTAGGGTTCTTAGAACTGCTTAAAATATTACAGACAAGTTCTATTCAGAAAACAATAAGAATTTTTATCTTCCTGTTGGAACTCCACCATTCATGTCTTAGCCCATTATGACATTTGTTTCTTCCTTTTTTTAACCTACTGTTAGTGACTTACATTGAACTTCCAATGACCTAAAATGTCATATCTTTTCCAAACTACTTTCAAGCAATGTTTTCTCATTCTGTATTTGTGAACTTGATATTTTGAACCTACATATGACATTTATCCATACTGAATTTCATTTTCTAAGTGGCCAAAGAATGTCCAAGGTTTATGGATCTTGACAATGATTCAATATGTTAGATTTCTGCCATGTACACATTTAATAATCACTCCATATATGTTCACTAATAAAAATTTAAAAAAAATAAAATAATTGGATCACATTACATAAGTAGTCCCTTCTATGCATTGAACCTTATTGTTCTATGATATTTTATAAAAGAGCATGGCGGGGGCAGCTAGGTGGTGCAGTGGATAGAGCACTGGCCTTGGAGTCAGGAATACCTGAATTCAAATCCCGCCTCAGACACTTAATAATTACCGAGCTGTGTGGCCTTGGGCAAGCCACTCAACCCTATTGCCTTGAAAAAATCTAAAATAAAAAAATAAAAAAATAAAATAAAGAGCAATGAGTTAAACACAGGTCCCTGAAATACTCCACTGGAGTTCTACTGACTAAGTGACATTGAATCATCAAAACTTACTCTATACACTCAGCCATTCATTCAGTTCTGAATTCATTCCATTAATATTTTGTAGCCCACATAACTTCATCTTCTCTTCAGAAACCAATTACTTCTGAAAGAATGATGGAATGTTTACGAAAGTCTAGATAACTAGATATCTATACTTTGCTAAAGTCTAAATAAAAATCTTCCTGTATTCTAGTAATTTAGTAACTCTTAAAAGAGGAAATAAAGCAATAATGACATAACCTATTCCCTATAAAAAAAAAAATTCTTAAAACCTGCAATCACCTAAAGAATCAGGACCAAGCTCCTATATTACATGTGTTGAAAGAAGCCTTGGCATAACTTTTGTTAATGTTGGCATTCAGATGTTCTTAAATCATTATGTCAGGTGCTTAAATAGAATGTTAAAAATAATCAAAATGTTTTCAAATATCTGAGGTGTTTGAAAGGATTGAAATAAATTGAAAGGATTAAAATAAACAGATTTTTATTCTTAGTTGCTTTGAATTAATGATATATATGAAATATTTGATATATGGCCTCATAAACTGATCCTCTGAAGTTAAATGAAATAAATATTATCTGTCCATGATTCTTGTATTGTTGCTGGATTTACAAAAGGATTAGAAAATTTGAACATGAGTGATTAATTTTCTAGAAGCTAAATCTTATCATGAAAGAAACTGTATTGGTTATTTCTCAAGACTAAATGAACTCTGATTTGCTTGGGGAAAAAAAAAGGAGAAAATTCAAAGAAAGAATAGTCACCAAAAGAGTTACTATTCCATATTAAATATTTTACTCCAAGACTTCTTCTTTGAGGTGGGGTGAGTACAGTAGAGCAATAAAAGTCAGACTAATCAAAATGAAGTTCTGACAGGTTCTAGCAAGGTTTCAAAATTTCAGTTATCATCTCTTAGATTTTCTATCATCTGAAGATGAGTAAGCAAAGTTTAAGGAAATTTAATAGTACAAGCTTTACCAACAATTTTCTTTGGCCTAAACAATACTTCAAGAACAAGAATGAATAGGCTACAGTCTTTACAGGTGAAACACTCAATTTGCTTAAATTACAGATATTTTGAGGTCATTTGGAATTATACATAATGTAACATGAACTTAGAGTTATCAAAAGAAAAGTAAAATTAATAGTCCAACATTTAAGGATTAGAGATACTTAACTATCTTGATGGAATGATTATTGAACTTGGAATCAAGATACCTGAGTTTGTAATTTACCCTATTATTTCCTAGTTGCTCAATTTCCTCATGTATAAAATGACAATGGAATTTTTATCCTACTTTCTTTTACAGGATTGTTGTGTTTTGCAAAATTGTGAATGCCATAGAAATATGAATTATTAAAATGATGAGATGTCCGTTATAAAAATCACATCACATCTTAAGCAAAACAAGCAATAAGAAGCATTTCAATTTTCACATTTCTGAATTTTAGGTCCTTGTGATAAAAAAAAAGTCAAACTTCAATATGATATGACTAGAGTTTCCAAATTTGTCTAGTAGAATCTGACCTGAATGATCAAATTAATAATTAATTAATCAATTACAATTTAATATCTCCAATGGAATAAAGATTTTCATTCACTTTCAATAAGAGTATAATTTAGATCAACAGTATCAAAATTAATTGTACTTTAGCTACTTGCCTGTTCTATAAATTTTTTTAAAAATGTATTTGTTTTATTTTCTCCAGTTACATATTAAAAACAATTTTTAACATTCATTTTTAAAGCTTTCAGTCCCAAATTCTCTCCATTACTCCTCGTTCATCCCCAGTAACTGAATTTTTTATACATATGTAGTCTTGCAAAACATTTTCATATTAACCATATTGTGAAAGTAAACAAATATAAACAGAAAGAAATAAAAATTCAAGAGCAACCAAAGGAAATTAAAAATGCATGCATCAATCTATATTCAAACAAATATAATTATTTCTCTGGGGATGGATAGTATTTTTCATCATCAGTCTTTCACAGTTATCTAGGATCATTGTTTTGCTGAGAATAATAAATTCATTCATAGCTGATCATCTTACAATATTGTTGTGTAGAAAGTACACAGTACATTTCACTTTGTATTAGCTTGTGTAAGTCTTTCTGAGTTTTTCTGAGATCATCACGCTCATAATTTCTTAAAGCATAAGGGTATTCTACCATATTCACAAACCAAAATATTTTCAACCATTCCTCAATTGATGGGCATCCCCTCAATTTCCTATTATTTAACAAAGAACCACTATAAATATTTTGTTGTACATATGCATCTTATATATTTTGTTTTTTTCAATTCTCTTTTAAGATACAAACCTGGTAGTATTATGGCTAGGTCAAAGGGAATATGCATGCTCTTACAACCCTTAGAGCATGGTTACAAATTCCTCTACAAAATGGTCAAATCAGTTCACAATTCCACCAATGATGCATTAATATCTCATTTCCCCCATATACCCTCCAATATGTCATTTTTTTTTGGATTAGCCAATCTACCTCAGAATAGTTTTAACTTGCATTTCTCCAATAAATAGTGAGTTAAAGCATTTTTCAGATGATTATGGACAGTTTTGTTTCCTTTCTGAAAAGTGTTCATAACTTTTGATCATTTATCATTTTCAGAATGGCTCCTATTTTTAAAATATTGATTGTTTTTGTATAATTTGATAAAAAAGTATTTATTAAGAGAAATTTGCTTGAAATTATTTTTTCACTGTTATGACTATTAACTGTATTTCCCATCAACATATTTCATCACCCCCAATTATTCTGTTCTTTCTCTCTTTTCACCCTGTACTTTCTCAAAAGCTCTTTGCTTTTGCCTATCCCAGTCTGCCCTCCCTTCTATCATATCCATTCATTCCCTTTCCCTCAGACTTTCCTACAGGTTAAGACAGATTTCTATGCCCAACTGAGTGTGTATATTATTCCATCTTTGAGCCACTTCTGATAAAAATAAAGTTAACTCACTCCCCCTCAAACCTCTATTCTTCCTCTTCACTGTATAAGCTTTTTCTTTTTCTTTCTTTCTCTCTTTCTCTCTCTCTCTCTTTCTTTCTTTCTTTCTTTCTTTCTTTCTTTCTTTCTTTCTTTCTTTCTTTCTTTCTTTCTTTCTTTCTTTCTTTCTTTCTTTCTTTCTAAGGTTTTTGCAAGGCAATGGGGTTAAATGGCTTGCCCAAGGCCACAGGTAATTATTAAGTATCTGAGGCTGGATTTGAACTCATGTACTCCTGACTCTAGAGCTGATGCTCTATCCACTGCGCCACCTAGCCACCCTTGTGTAAGGTTTTTCTTGCTTCTTTTATATGAGATAGTTTACCTACTCTATCTTTTCATTTCTCTTTCTCCTAAAATATTTCTCTTGCTCTACAGTTTTGCTTTTTGTGGATAGCATCCCTTCATATTCAATTCACAATTTGCCCTCTGTCTATATACGCTCTTTCTAATTGCCCTAATAATGAGAAAATTTGTATGATTTATCAGTATTATCTTCCCGTGTAGAAGGGAGAGTTATCTATTTCCTGTTTACTTCTTTATGCTTCTCTTGCATCATGTATTTGAAACTTAACATTTCTTCTACCTCTGATCTTTTCATCAGAAATGTTTGAAAGTTCTCTATTTCATTGAATACCTATTTTTTTTCCATCAAGCATTATACTCAGCTTTGCTGTGGAGGTTTTTGTGTTTCTGCTTGCTTGCAATATTTTCTCCTTGACCTGGGAGCTCTGGATATGATCCTGATATTTATATTTCTGGGTATATATATATATATATATATATATATATATATATATATATATACATATATATATGTGTGTGTGTGTGTGTATACAGATATATATGTGTGTCTATATATACATATAAACATATTTGTATATAGTATATAACCTTATAAATGGATATATAGATAGATAGAAGATGGATAGATAGATAGATAGATAGATAGATAAATGTATGGATCAGATAATATTGCATCTTTCAGGGTATGATAGGTGAATTTTTTCCCATTTCTATTTGATTCTCTAGTTCTAGAATATCAGAGCAGGTTTCCTTGATACTTTCTTGACAGATGGTGTCTAGGCTCTGTTTTTGAACATGGCTTTCAGGTAGTCCAATAATTTAAAATTATCTCTACTAGATGGTTTTTCTAGGTCAGTTGTAGATATTTCCCATTGTATTCTATTTTTATTATTCCTTTACTTTTATTTTTCTTGATTTCTCATTAAGTCATTAAGCTTCCATTTTTACAATTCTAATTTTAAGGACTTGTTTTCTTCAGCAAATTTTTGTAACTTGTTTTATTTGCCAAGTTCTTTTTTAAGTAGATTTTTTTTGGCCTTTGGTGAATTTTTGTTCCTCTTCTTTTCATTTGGTCAATTTTACTTTTCAAAGTATTCTTCTCCTCATTGAACCTTTGTACCTCTTCTTTTGTACTTCTTCATTTGACCTAGTCTGTTTTTTTTAAGAACTTACTTTGGGGGGAATTTATACTGCCAAATGCAACTTGCCCTCAAAACATGTTAATTGAATGATAAAATGAGATTTAGAGAAAGCAGAAAGGTTTACAAACATTTCACAGGATTGTTGAGAAGATTGAATAAGATCATTTTTGTTAAGTGTTTTCTTCCTATACGTAGATAACTAGATAGATATATAAATAGAAATCAATATATAGATACGTCTTTTATTTATTTAGCAAATTGTTCTAAATCAATATTGATATGTCTATATATTTCTAAATGAATACCACATATTATTTGCTTAGTTTTTGGATTTGATTTGCAATTTTATTGATACAGAGAACTTTGATAGAATAAACACCTTTAAATGTAGATGTATATTTACTCTGAAATCTATAGAATTAATATTGCCTGGAACATGGACAAGTTGATTGATTTAATTAGCATCACATAACCATGAAATTTCAGGGATGGGATTTGAATCTTGTTCTTTCCAAATCTGAAAGAACTATCTGCAATACCTTCCACCTATCAATTATTATTATTATTATTAGTCAAAAAACTGAAGTTATATAAAGTATTTAATATTATTTTTTTGTCTCTGATCCAAGATATGTGGCAAACTATGTACTATGCATATACTACTTAATTCATTACTTGCTCCTGGTATAAAGAAAGTGGAGTTGATCATGTTTTTGCAATTTGGTTTAGAAATTTGACAAGAATCAAACCAAACTAAACAAGATTTCACTTGTGATTTAAAATGTCTATTTTTTATATCATCTCCTTAGGTTAGTCAATAGCACAGTGGTATTAAATTTGTTAAAAGGGCTATTAAAATATATGCTTATAATTAATCACATATATTCTCTTTAATGTAAACTCAATAATTATATATACATATATATATATATATATATATATATATATATATATATATAATCCTAATGTAAAGGAAGTCAGTCTAATGTGGAAGTCAAACTACAAAAAACCATTTACCAAAAGGTACATACAGGTTAAATTGGAGATAACCTGAGGAGGAAATTATTAAGATTAAGAAGAACTACCAAGACAAATCCAGAAATTACGCATACATGATTGTAAATCAATTTATACAAATGAAATCAGATTTAAATAATTGAAGAAAAAGTAATTATTCATGGATGGTCAGAGTTGATATAATAAAAATGATAATTCTGCCTAATCTACTTATTCAGTGCCATCCCAATTAAACTGCTGAAAATTATTTCTGAGATAGAAAAATAATAATAAAAGTCATTTTGAACATCAAGACTATCTAGTGAATTAACAAAAAATGTAATGGAAAAATTTTTTCTTAAACTGTTTTATAAAGCAGTATTTATTAAAATTGTCTGTTACTGGCTAAAAAAATAGAAAGGTAGATAAGTGAAAGAAAGTAGACATACAGTGATGTAACTTTGTCCAATGTAAAGATTTAAGTTTCAGCATAAAAATAAACTATTTGGTAAAACATCATTGGGGAAAATTGGAAAGCAGTCAGGCAGAAATTGAGTATAGATCAATATCTTATACCATTTGCCAAGATAAGGTCAAAATGAAAAGCTTTCCTAAATATAAATGGAGAAAAGACAAGAAAACTCAAACATTGAACACATTAAGTATCAAAGTTTTGCTAGGAAAAATATTGTGAACAAATAAGAGAACACTGTGAGATGCAATATGAATAATTCTCATCCCATTAGATTTTGTAAAATATGCAAATAAAGCCAATGTAGTCAAGATTAGAATGAAAGCAGAAAGCTGGAGGTGAGGGATTATGAATCATTTCTTTACTACAAGTCTCATCTCAAATATATAGAGAATTTTGTCAAATTTATAGTAATTGAATCATTCCTCAATTAATAATTAATCCATTGAACTTTTTTAAAGATCAAAATTATATATAGCATATGAAAAAATGGTTTATATCATGATTGATTTGGAAAATGCAAATGTAAATAACTGTGAAGTATCATCATCTCATACCTATGAATTGCTAAAATCATGGAAGTGCAAAATGACAGATGATCATGTGGGAAACTTGGAACATTTATACACTGTTGTCAGAACTGTGAATTGATACAACTATTTTAGGGAATAATCTGGAATTATGCCCAAAGTGTTTTGAAACTGTGTATGCCCTTTCACCCAGAAATAACACTATTAGGTCTGTTTCCCAAGGTGATCAAGTAAGAAATGGAAAAGGACCTAAATGTTCTAAGTATTTAAAACAGTTGTCTATGTGGTGCCAAAGAACTAAAAATTTAGGGGATGGCTAAAACAAGCTGTGGTACATGATTGTGACAGAATACTACTCTGCTGTAAGTATTGATGAGCTGGCTTATTTTAGAAAAACATGGAAAACCTTATATGAAATAATGAAAAGTGAAGTGGATAAGCACCAAGAGAATGTTATATCAGTAACAGCAATATTGTCCAAATATAACTGTGAACAACCAAGTTATTCTGAGCACTGTAAATACTCATTTCACATATAAAGGGACTCTGAAGGAAAATGTCAACCTCCAGAGAAAGAACTTAAAATAAATATGTATAGAATGGTTTTGCACATATTTATAAATCTTTCGAATTATGATCTTCTTTACTGTAGAGTGGAGATGGAGGGAGGGAGACCATTTGAAACTTAAAACATAATAAAAACTTTTATTTAAAAAAAGATTAAGAACTGACAATGGTTATTTGCAAAAGGTGAGAAAGGAGTTAAGACTTGAAGGAAGTCATGGATACTAGGAGGTAGAAATTGAGAAGCATACTATTTCAAGTATGACGGACAATGTAAATTCTAGAAGTTGGGAGATGGCATGCAATGTAGGAGGAACAATAAGGAAATCAATGTCACTAGATCATAGTGGTCTTGAGAGAAGATAAAAAGGACCAGAAAATTTGGAAGTGTTCAGGTTAAAAAGTCAAACAACAAAAAATAACATGTTGTCTGAGATAATGGTAAGTCATTGTAGAATGTGATATATATATGTATATATATGTATATATATATATATATATATATATATATATATATATATATGATAGCTAAATGAAAGATAGTCTGGAGGGGGTGTGTGTGAGGTAGAAAGACCAACCAGTAGGCTATTGTAGTAGTCCAAATGATGAGTGGATTTACCACTGATGTCAAAGGAGAGAAGAGGATATATATTAGGTATGGTACTTAGGTAGAAATGACAGGTCTTAGAAGCTGATAGTGGTATGAGAGAGAATGAAGAGTTAGGGATGATTTTAAATTGTGTATCTTGGGTGACAGGACAGATGGTGGTGATAGGGGAAATTTTAAAGAAGGAAGTGTTTTGGTGAAAATTTTGGACATCTTAAATGTAATATATGTGAATGTGTACATTTATCAGTTGAGACATTTGATACTCAGCTCCCTATTGGGATGAAAAAAGGTAGTTCACAGAGATTTTGAGAAGCATTCAGTGTTAGCAGGTAGATAGACTGTAGGAATTGGGAAGAAGAGAAAAGAAGCAGAAAGGCTAGAGCAATGTGATTGTTCCAGGAGGAAAAAGAAGTCATTCTAATCTCAGGAACTGAGTTGATGACTGACTTCCCCAATATATGCAAGAAATATACCAAAAAAAATAGGTGTATTTCAGTTGTCCAAAATGGGGGAAGGATACACAATCCAAGATCATACCCAATAACAGTCTCACTCAACTGACAAGCTTCCAATACAATATCCAGGTCAGAAGGGTATTGACAACCTTCCTTGCATTTGTTTTTCCCCCCTAAATATTCAAAGTTACATTAGTGCTTAATCAGGTAGTTGTCAAAATAGGGTCTAATTCTTTAGATATGTTTAGTTTCTTTGTTTCCCCTGACTCTCCTCCTTCCATCCTCCATTTCACAACTTTATTTTCCTTCTCCTACTAATTAAATTTTTATTATTTGTTTCTGCAAAGCAATGGGGTTAAGTGTGACCCAAGGTCACGCAGGTAAGCATTAAGTATCTAAGGTTGAATTTGAACTCCAGTCCTGCGGACTCCAGGGCTGATGGTCTATCTGTTGTGCCACCTAGTTGCCCCTCAGCAATTAAATTCTGACATTATCTACTGCCATTGGGGTACTTTTCTATGTATAGTCCAGAATCTTTGTGGGTGTTATAACAATTTGGATGAATGTCTCATGAGAAAGGAGATGTTGAAGACTTCATGCTATTCCTGTTGAATATTCTTATCTAAACATATTTCTACATGCAATGAGGTTATATATTGTCATGGAAAGAGTATTGAATTTAACTTAGTGGAAAAAAAGTCCTAATCCTGTATCTTATGGATAATTGCATAATTTTGAAAAAAATTTGCTATCTCTCCTGACCTCTGTTTTTTGAATTGCAAAATGAAAAGTGTAGATAAAATGAAAATATTTAATCCTATAAAAAGGACAAATCAGCAGTTTATTATTATTATATACTACATATTACACATAAAATATACATATGTACAAACATAACAAACATGTACATACACAGACATTGTTGTGTATATGCTTACACATACATAAATTATATATATAAATATATACATACATATTTATAAAATGTGATAAAGAATTTTCTTTGTCTAAGGAAAACTAAATGAGTCAATGAAAACATCTCCATTTTTATATAATTGCTTTCATTCCATGTAAAGAAACACTATCATATTTTTGATAACAAAATATTAAGTATTTGAATTTTTCAATGACCACTGACAGATAAAACTTTTGTTATTTTTTTTGCTTGTATCTATAACCTTTGTGTTAGGAGTCCTATGAACAAAAGGATAGTTGATATGAGCGAACCAGTCACATTTATCTTGGGTTATCCCATGCAGTAAACTGAAATAAATCTCTTCATTGTACAGCTTATACCAATTCTACCCTAGAAAGTACTGGCCATAATAGAGATTTTTTTTAAATTTAATGATGAAAGTAAAATAAATGATAAAACTATTATACAATCAAATTATTTTAACCCCTATGTCTCACAAATTACATTATTTTGTTCTTCAATATGACTTAGTTTTGAGATATGAAGATTCCTCTCTTTTGGAGGTCTGGATATCATAGATCACCTCTTCAGTGAGGTCAGTTGTGGTTCCACACAGTTCAGATAGTATATATATACATACATACACACACATGCATGTGCATGTGTGTTTGTGTGTATATGTGCATATATGTTCTTATGTAAGTATATAGACAGATCATATGTTTGTGTGTGTGTGTGTGTGTGTGTGTGTGTGTGTGTGTGTGTATGCATTGTATATTGTATATTGTCTCCATTTGTGAGTTACTTGGGGTCAGGAATTGTTTGTTTTTGTTTATTTTACTTTATGTCTCCAGAATTTAACACAGTGTCTCCATTATAGAAGGGGCTAAATAAATGCAAGTTCACTCGACTGACTTGCCTTATCATTTTCATAAACTCACTCCTATTCCAGGAGCCCTTGTATGAAATTATTAACATCATTTAAAACTACTTTCAATCCTCATTACTAGCCCCACAGTCAGTAAACTGCTACTTCACCTGTTCTAAAGTCATGCAAGCTTTCTTACCATTGAGCCTGCATCCTCACACAACAAAAACTTCAGTTCATAATTATCTTTTGGCCTATATGGGAATAAGAAAGGGAGGGAGGAACAGTTTAGACTAAATAGTTTTTTTTTTACTCCACTATTTATTCATACTTCTATCAAAGGATGCAAAATATAAGATAGACTTGATAAAAAATGTAGGTCAATCCATTTAGCTGCCTTCCTATAGTCTTTATTTTAAAAAATGACCAAGAATAAACAGAGTTTGACTGAAACAAGCTCATTAAAACCTTCATTTATCCATATTAACTCTCTCCCCCAGTTAAGAGAGCAAGCTTCTAGTAGGAAAGACTTCATTGATGTTCCAAAATTTTTGCCTGATAAAAATCATAGGACTTCTGGTCAAGATGGCAGAGAAAGGACAGGAACTGTCCTAAGGTCCTCTGGCTTGCCTTCAGAATTAATATTAATCAAGCCTCTTAACAGAATTTAGATGTACAATAGAAGAAAATGAACCTAGGAGAAGAACATCAACCAACAAGGTCTGTCTCAGGGGGGCTTGGGTGAGCAAGGGCAGAAAACAGAGAGCCAGTGCAGGGGTGGTAGAATGAGACCCATGGACTAACCTGAGAACAGGCACATTGGCAGTATGAGCAGTGGGCTGGAGAGTTCCAGAGCAGCAGGCAGAAAATCTCCAACATGGTGCATAGACATCAATCTGGTCAGCTCAGCTGGTCTGGAAGATCAGGGTCTCAAGCCCCCTATTTTCAGCATACTCCCCATGGTTCCAGTTGAATCCCTTCCCCTCCTCATACTTCCCTGTGGGCGAAAGGGATTCTTCCCAGAATGTAACAACCACTTTCCCCAGACTCAGGAGTGGTCAGCAGATCTCTCTCAGTACTGAGTGAATAATTAGATTAACAATATAGCCTGAGGGCCCAGCACACATGGTTTAAGCATAATTTAGATCCTATGGCTCCCCACCCCCTGACTCCCCCAGGCCTATGGACTGAGCTACAAATCAAGGTCTCAGATGCTTCAGAGAAAGCTTCTAGCAAGCCTTCCTGGCCAGACTACTTGGAGTTACTAAACCCAGTGAACTTAGCCTCTAGGGATTTCAACTACAAAGGTTCATGAATTAACCTCTCCCCCTCTTCCAACACAAGATCCTAGGAAAATGAAGACAGTCCAAGGTGAAGGGGGTCCATCAAAAGCTACCTCAAATACAAAAATCCTAACTCAGAAAGCTAGAATTTTAGAGGAGAATATGAATTGGTCTCCAGCCCAGAAAGAGTTCTTAGAAGAGATCAGTTAAGAGTTTTTAAAAAATTGGAAAAATTAGGAAAAGACACACAAGAGAAAATTAACACCCTGCAACAAGAAAACAAATCACTGGAAAATATAATTGGGCAAAGGTAAAATTTCTTCAAAAACAGAACTGACCAATTCAAAAAGGAGTTGCAAAATGTAAATGAAGAAAATACTTCTCTAAAAAAAATGATTGGAATCTGGGGAAATTAATGATTTCATGACACAAAAAGAATATGTTAAACATACCAAAAAGGGGTGGCTAGGTTCAATGCATAGAGCACCGGTCCTGGAGTCAGAAGTACCTGAGGTCAAATCCAGACTCAGACACTTAATGATCACCTAGCTGTGTGGCCTTGGGCAAGCCAATTAACCCCATTGCCTTGCAAAAATCTTTTTAAAAAACCCAAAATCAAAAAAACTAGAAAAAAATGCAAAATACCTTATCAGCAAAATGGTAGACCTAGAGAATAGATCCAGAAGAGAGAACTTAAGAATCATTGGGCTTTCTGAATTATTGAGAATAAAAAAAAATAATCCTAGTATCAATGTTTTAGGATTTAGTGATGGATAATTGCCCTGATATCAAGGAATTAGAGGGTAAAATATTTATTGAAAGAATACATCGATCCCCTCCTGAAAGAGAAGCTAAAATGAAAACACCAAGAATATTGTGGCCAAATTCCAGAGCTATCAAATAAAAGAGAAAATACTGCAAGTAATTAAAAAAAACAATTTAGATACCAAGGAGACATAGTAAGTTTTACACAGGACCTGGCTGCATCAACATTAAGGGAGTGAAGGTCTTGGAATATTATATTCTGAAGAGCAAGGGAGCTTGGAATGCAGTCAAGAATTTACTCTCTGGCAAAACTGAGCCTTTTACTTCCTGGGGAAAAGATGGACATTTAAGGAGATTCAAGAGACACATGAAAAGGGAAAAAATGTAAAAGAAAAAAAACTGCTATCCAGTACAATGAAACTGGCTATATCCCCACCTAGGAGAAAGATTCTCATAATTCCTCAGGAATTGTAACTGTATTAGAGAGAGAATATGCTTAACCAGGAGTAATAAACACTCATTACTTGTCTGTGATTCTGATAGAATGATTTAAAAATAGTATCTCCTTAAAAGGGGGATAGTAAAGAGAAGAGAATATGGAGGAGACTGAATGAGATGAATCACATTACATAAAGAGGAACAAAGGATCTATTGCGATAGAAGGGAAGAAGGGAGGACGTGAGCATGGCCTGAATTTTATTCTCATCTGATCAGCTTAAAGAAGGATTAATACACACACACACACACACACACACACACACACACACACACACACACATTCAGTTAAGAAATTTATCTTACCTCTCAAGTATTAAAAGTGGAAAGAGGGTGGGGGGAGGAAAAGAGAAACTAACAAAGGGAAGGAAGAAGAGATAAAGGGAAAGGGGAAAGAAAGGGGAGGGGGTTTGGATATAAGGCAGGAAAACACACTGAAGGAGGTGATATTCAGAAGGAATATATTGGGGAATATGGATAAAGTGAAAAAAGGGGGAAAATACAAACAGGGAAGATAGCATGGGCAATTAAGATTTAGTAAATATAACTTTGAATGTGAATAGGATGAACTCTCCCATTAAATGTAAGCAAATGGTAGAATAGATTAAAAATCAGAATCCTACAATGTATTGCTTACAAGATATTCAACTGAAGCAGAGAGATACATATGGAATAAAATTAAAAGGTTGCAGCAGAATATATTTTGCTTCCGCTGAAGTGAAAAAGGCAGGGGTATCAATCCTTAGCTCAGAAAAAAGCAACTGCAAAAATAGATAGCATTGAAAGAGATGAAAGAAACTACATTCTCCTAAAAGGTAACATAAACAATGAAGTAATTTCAATACTAAATATGCATCACTAAGTGCTATAGTATCCAGATTCTTAGAGGAAAAACTGAATGAGTTATATATAGAAAGACATGGACAGCAAAATTCTTCTGGTGGAGGAAGGATTGGAATTCAGGAAAGTCTAGAGGGATTTGCATGAACTGATGCTGAGTGAATGAGCAGAACCAGAAAAACATTGTACACCTAACAGCAACATGGGGGTGATGATCAACCTTAATGGATTAGCTCAATCCATCAGTGCAACAATCAGGCACAATTTGGGGGTATTTATGATGGAGAATAACATCTGTATCTGGAGAAAGAACTGTGAAGTTTGAACTAAAACCAAGGACTATTACCTTTAATTTAGAAAAAAACTGATAGCTTATTGTCTGATATTACTATCTCTTTTACTTTATGTTTCTTCCTTAAGGATATGATTTCTCTCTCATCACATTCAATTTGAATCAATGTATACCATGGAAACAATGTAAAGACTGGCAAATTGCTTTCTGTTGGGGGGGGCAGTGGGAGGAGGGAAGTAAGATTAGGAGAAAAATTGTAAAACGCAAAAATAAATGAAATCTTTAAAAAGAAAGATAAAAAAACTCCTTTGGTGGGAGACCTCAGCCTACCTCTCTCAGATCTATATAAATCTAACTATAAAATAAAGAAGAAGGAAGTTGAGGAGCTAAATAGAATGTGAGAGAACTTAGACATGATAAGACCTTTGAAGAAAGTTGAATGAGGACAGAAAGGAATATATTTTTTTTTTCCTGCAGTACATGGCACTTACAGAAAAATTGATCATGTACTAGGGCATAGAATCCTTATAGTCAAGCAGAAAGGAAAAATAGTGACTACTTCCTTCTCAGACAATAATGCAATAAAATTCATGTGCAATAATGGGTCATGGAGAGATAGACTTAAAACTAATTGGAAACTAAATAACCTCATTTTAAAGAATGAGCAGATCAAACAACAAATCATAGATAGAATTAATGATTTCATCTTAGTTAATGACAATAATGACACAACATACCAAAATTTATGGAATAAAGCCAAGGAAGTAATTAGGGGATATATTAT